>NC_041736.1:54383774-54636274 GCF_004115215.2 Ornithorhynchus anatinus
TTGAGGAATGTAAACACTGACACAGTTCTGGAAACAGCAAGAAAGATTAGGTTATTAGAGTTAAAAACATGTAGCTTGGAATAGCCATGCTATATCCTCAAATACAAAATAACACTTACACTGAAGCAGGATGGGAAGTCAGAGCTAACCAAAGCTGGTTCTGTTTCTGCTCATGCGGAGTACAAATTTCAATCTAATAGATTGGTATAATCTAGG
Source organism: Ornithorhynchus anatinus (assembly GCF_004115215.2). Classification (NCBI taxonomy): domain Eukaryota; kingdom Metazoa; phylum Chordata; class Mammalia; order Monotremata; family Ornithorhynchidae; genus Ornithorhynchus; species Ornithorhynchus anatinus. Next base: position 54,383,991 of record NC_041736.1, read on the forward strand.
GCATCCAGGGTAGGTTGTTATATAATGGAGAAACTGTATAAATGTCAAATGCACAAATAATTTCACTGAAAGTAAATGAAAAGTATTAGAATTTCTTAAATTACCATTAAATTTTGCTGGTGGGGCAATCTGTCTAGTTAGATAACATGGGGAATTATATATTACTTTCTACAAATCCTTCAGAAGTGTATTTTGAGGGAATTTGCAGCATTGAAAAACATTGTTTTAATCCAAACCAGTTCATGGTTTAAATGCACCTTTAAAAAAATTGTACTGTTCTCAAAAGACTTAAAGAGAAGCAAGCATCTGAGTCAAATGCAGCAAACTGTTTTCGAGTAGAGTCATAATAATGAACAACACATGATCTGAAATTTGATCAGCAAACATATACTTATGCCAAGGAATTTTTGCCATTCACATACCAAGATTCTGTAAATCACTAAACCACTGCAGCGGAGATCATTTCAATAAGTAACTATTGAAAGGAAAGGACCAAATCATAACACTGAATGGAACAGCTAAGCTGACTCTTCTTCTTTTAAAACAAACACAAACGCCAAATGGGAGGATTTACAATAAAAAAAAAGGAGGAAAGATTATTCTACTCATATCTTAAAACTATTAAATACCTCCAGCGAGGGTGACTGCGTTTTGGGACCTCGTAAGTGCAAAATTCAGTGAATGATTGGTAATGGAACAATATTCGGAAAAATGGAACTTCTGGGAGACACTGGGTATCCTGCAATGCAAATTTTTTTCTAATCCTAATTAGACTTAATTGTGTGGGCTTGTTTTTGTGGGGCGGTGGGGCGGGGAGGGAGTGTTGGGGTGAAGGGAAGAAGATGTTGGTGTGTGTATGTGTGTGTATGTATGGAGGCAGGTTGGAATGACAAACAGCTGTTTGAATGAACAAAGACTGTTTCCTCTAGCGCTGGTTAATAAACAGTGGGAATGACTGAGTGGCAAACTGGGCACCCAGACCTGCAGGCCGGACTCCCACTGAGTTCAGGGGGATTTTTGTCTTCTGCCAACAGGGCAGCAGGATTGGGTCCAAGATTAGAGAGTGAGGAGGGTCTGGTGTGTGAGTGTGTGTCTGTGTGTTTGTGCGTATGTGTGTGTGTATGGGGGGAGGAAGGGGATAGAAGTTCAGTGGGTGACTGACTGTTCAGAACAAACCGGAAGTGCCACATTAGGTAGGCCACTCGGGAGGAGTGACATTTTGTGGGTTTCCCGTCGTTTTCTCACTCTCACTCATTTTTTGGATAAATTAGTGGTGGCGATTAAAAGCATCTTTGGGCAACTCCAGTTAAGATTTTGGAACGTGCAGAGGACCGAGAGGTGTCTCACTGGCTGAGTTTTCTCCGGCATGTAATAATAAAACTGCTCGCCAAGACGTTTGCTTATGAGTCTATTTTCGTTTCATTAATAACATTTATTGTGTATTTTATTATTATTTTTAGGAGGGACTGGGCTCTCCTTTGACCGTTTGTAGTTATAATTAATACATTCCGTACCGGTTGTAAAAAAGGAATTTGCATTTAATTGCAGCCAGGTGAAATTAATGGATATAATTTAAAACAAAACTCAGTTAAAAAAATTTCTAGCAGTGAGCAAGGGCAAGAAAGCTTTTCATTTTGTTTTATTTTGCGGATGTGAGGGGCTGGGGGGTGGATAGTATGTGGTGGGGGGGGGAGGGTGAGAATAGGGGAGGAGTGTGCAAAAGCTATATCTTTAATTTCTGGGGTTGTTTTCAACAACCAAAAAAGTGTCCCTGACAGGAGGGGCTTAAGCAAAAGTGGTCAAGCACATCTGCTCCTGAGACGGTGGTAAAGAAAAGAGGTTAGTGGCAACAGGGAAACAGCACAAAGGGAAAATTGTACATTGGAAGCATTAGTCTCTTCAGTCTTAGTGTGGCCAGACTGGTTTAGCAGACAGAATGATAGATTGCTTTGTCAAGGGTCCCAGGGTGTGCCCTGAACTTGAAGCACTTTGTTTATCTTGAATAGAAAGGGAAAAGCACAGACATAATCGATGTCTAGTTTTTAGGAGCTAGAAAGAGGTAGGAGAACTGAGACGGAGGGGAGGGGAAGAGAGGAAAGTTGGGGGAGGGGCAAGCCTGAGTTGTGGCTGTCCATTAACAGATGAACTTGGCTCAAGTCCAGACTTTTGATGAGAGAGTGTCAGAGCCCAAGAGCAGTCAAGCCTTTTCAATAATTTTTTTTTTATACCTGCTGACTGTACATCAAATGCTCCCAGGTCTTTTGGCTAAAGGCAAGAAAAAAAAAAAGAAACAGCTCAATTTTTTTTCCTCTGAACCAGTTGAGACCAGTCTTTTGGCTACGCAGACGGGTTCTATCATCTTTCCTGGCTTGCTATTGGGAAAAAAAGAGTTGTGATAATGCCAGTAACCTGAGGGCCCTGGACAAAAAGGGGATTGGTGTGTTCTGAGAAGCAAATTAAATTGAGTATGTGTGTGTAGGACAGTAGAAGATGTGCGTGTGTGTGTTTTGGGGGTACAGAGAGGAGGAATAGACCTCTTATTATAATTACTGTTTTTTTGAAAACCACAGAAGTTAAATTTACTTGTTAAAAAGCATCTGAGGGGTAATCTGGACCTAGCTGAGAAAGGCAGTGCACAGGAAAGACCAAATAAAGGTCAGAAGAATATAAAGGGTGACACTGTTTTGTAGTGTAGAGTTCCTTTTTTCAGAGCTTATTGTGCTAACATTCTTGTTGGGGTTGTTTTGTTTCTGATTACTTTATCTACTTTTGTTGGTTTCTGGGTTTGAAGTTTATGGTGATATTATTCATTTACTTCATAGTATTGGCAGGGACCATCAGTATTGTAACTTCCTGACATTTTTTGCTAGTCCACAACTTTGCCTCAAGGGTGGCCACTGAATTGAATTTCCCTGTATTGATTTGAGGTGGTTTTAACCTAAGAAGAAAGTGCAAGAAGAGCTACCAGCTCAGTAACACTGTGATAGATACCTCTGAACAGCAACATAGGTAGTTATTCTTTTTCTAGGTTTTTAAGATGCCATGTTTTAACCAACTCTTGACTACCTTTGGCTCTAGGGGCCAGTAAATAGCTCAAAAGTTAGCTATCCACAGGTAATTTTAAATTGAATGAGCCCCCATTTCATCCAGTAGGTTCATCCTGCTCTTCCACAGCTGCTAATAAGGAAAGTGCATTATGTGTATTGCGATTCCCTTCCCCTGACTACCTCCTGGCTTCAAAATGGCACACAGACAGGAAGGGAGGACAAGAACCCAAAGCCTGGATAATCCACATGCTGATACCCTTTCCCTGAATGATGGAGAGTAGACTTTAATTTTTCGGCAAGAGCTGAAATTCCACCTGGGGTTGACCTTAGCAGGATAAATTAAAGATATCCAGGGAGTGGAATCTCCAGATCTCAGAGAAGATTCCTGAATCTCTGGTGTGGGTGGGTTTCTCATTTTAAGACCAATCCAGAGAGAGTGCCGAGGTGATATGTTACCCTGGGGCTGGCCAGAGGCCTCCGCGTTCTTGCTGAGGGAAAGCTGTTCTTCCTTGTTCCGTGCGAGCCGATCCACTGGGCTAGAGAGTGAGTGCTGCTCTAGTTCAGTGATGAAGTTTTGGGGACTCTGCCAGGTTGGAATGGGCTTGATGAGTGAAAAATCGCCCTTGTCATTCCTTTGGACCAAAAGGAAGTGTTCACACCCATTTCCGTGTTACCTTATCTTGTTGACTTGGTCTAAGATCCTGAAACAATTATGAAAAGAGATGGTGCAGCTTTCCAACCCCCTCACAGAGGGCCAGGAGCAGTTTTTTTTGCCAGGGGATTGATTAAAGAAAGCAGCTTTGATTTATTTTGTTCTGTGGGATTCCTGGGAAACCCACAGGCTGGTGAAAATATTCTTTGGAGAGGGTAACTTTTTTGTCCTTCAGTCATCCCTACCTTAAACACTTTCTCCTGATTCCATTGCCTTTAATTTCATGGGTAACTGTTTTGTCCATCAGGCGACACTACCCTAAACACATCAGTTCTTAAGGTCCCGTTGCCTTAAATTTCAGCGTTGGCACTCCGGGTAGGGGACAAAACCATCTGTGTCCGGTGACTTGGGAGTGTGCTTTTATAGCCGAACTTGACATTGAAAGGAAGGCAAGAGGAACTGGAACCACCTAAGAAGTGTCAGGAATCTTTGGACGAAGCAATTTGAATGGATAGTTGTAGGCCATGGAGCACTGAATGAGAAACTCTGGCACTCCCTACCTTAAAAACCTGTGCTTCCCTTGATCCTGGATTTGCCTGCCACGCTGCAATTGGCTTTACTCTGCAGTCACGAGCCACTGTACACCCTCTTATCTGTCCTTTGCAGTTGATTTCACGTGCAGTCCATTCAGAAGAGACGCTAATGCATCTGGAGTCACTGTAGTAAAGGACCTCGTATTGGGTTAGTCACTTGTGGAGGAACTGGACTGAAAAATAAAATGATAAAAGAAATGTAGCCCACATGTGCTTTGGCTTTTCATGCCCTGAAAATAGGGGCAGCTGTCATGGAAGGAGCCTGGGACTGGGAGGGAGGAGCCTGGAATTCTAGTCCAGCTCCTGCTCTGTGACTTTAGGCAAGTTACTTGAGCTCTCTGGGCCTCAGTTTCCTCTGAGAGAAAATGGGGAGGGAATAGGTTATTCCCCCCGTGTAAGACAGGGATTAGGTCCGATCTGATACCTGGTATCTACCCCCTTGCTTGGCACATAGTAAGCACTTGAGAAATGTCACCGCTGGGCTCTTCGTTCTGAGTTAGTGAAGGTAAGCACAAGTTGAACATCCCGCGAGGCAAACCTGGGACCTTGAGGTCAAGTACCTGGATGTAGTGATGCTCCAATAGATATTGTATAGTGAAAGGAATGGGCATTTAACAATGCTATAGCTGAAAAGCCTGCAGAGAAGCAGCAGACTGGTTAAGAGGCTGTTGGATGAGCTGTGTAGTATTTCTACTTCAAACTGATTGAAATGTCGACTAAAAATCAATGTCGTTGACTAGTGATAATTTACAGTGTTCCGAGTGCTAAGTAGTTCCACGCTTAGGAACACGTTGGCTGGGCAGAGATTAGTACAGGGGGCTGTGTGTGTCACAGTGAATCAGATTCATTATAAGTCAGCCCTTTATTTGTTTCCTCATGACTTTTACACAGTTGTCATGTAATTTATGGCTGCTTTCACGTTGTCAAACATTTTCATTGCAGCTTCTTCTTTAACATACTCCTGACAGAACCACGCTGGCTATAAAATAGATGCTGTTTGTTTCATAATCTGAGAGGGGTTCAATAAAACTTCAAATCACGATATCTTCAAACTGATCTAAATGCACTGCAGATTAAAACCAGAGTTCACTTTCCCCCGATGCAGATTATTAAATTCTAATTATAAATATCCATTACATTTCCCCACGCCTCTTTATTTTGCAGACCTCTGAGCATTTCGGCATGAGACCCGGGTCTGTAGGAGGCAGTCTGCAGTAATTATGTATATTTGCTAAGTGGCAAGGGACAAATGTGAACCGCTTGGTTTACCTTATTTATTGATCGATTAAATGGGAAATAAATCTGGCAGAGAAACAACTTTGAAGTTAGAAACATTTAATAAAATCTTCTCCAAATGTAAAATCATCATGTCCCTTCCACCCCCAAAAATATATAGAAAAGGCAGCAATACACCAGGCTAGAACTCTGGGGGATTGAAGTTCAACGAATGCAGATACTCTATTTTGTATGGGTTACTTGGGCCCTCCGCTTTGTAGGAATTCAAAAATAATAAAGTAAGGTTTATTTCCCCCTTTTCCTCCCTTATGACTCTTAGTATGCTCTAATAGCAGATAACATTATCTTCCCAAATGCATGAAGCCACTCAAATTGGGAGTTGCTCTCAGTGATAAAAGGTTGTCCGTTGAAGACTAGGCTAATGGCCTGAGTCTTACCATCGAAGTGCAACAGGTCCTCTCCCTGGAAGGGCTGGAAAACAGATTGGGTCATTTTAGAATTACAGAAGGTCACAGTAATAATAGTAGAAGTAGTAGAAGTTGTTGAAGTAGTAGTAATAGTAGTAAGAAGAAGAATGTGGTACTTGTTAAGTGCTTACTATGTGCCAAACACTGTGCTAAGCACTGGGGTAGACACAAGATAATCAGGTCCCAAATGGGGTTCATAATCCACGTCGGAGGCAGAACAGTTATTGAATCCCCATTTTGCAGATGAGGGAACTGAGGCACAGATAAATTAAGTGATTTGCCCCAGTTCACACAGTAGAAAAGTGTCGGAGTTGGGATTAGAACCCTGGTCCTTTGACTCCCAGGCCCATGCTCTTTCCAGTCAGCCACACTACTCCCCCATAGTAGTAGCAGAGGCAGAAGAATATTCTTTTCCCATGTTCTCCTTCTGATTGCAGTTGCTTGGTTGGGGTGACTTAGAAGGAAAAATTCCACTTTCTCTCCAATCCTAAAGAGGAAATCTTCCATAGAAAACCAGTTCCTTCCAATAGTGATCCCTTCCCCAAAAGCTTAATGATGGACTTGAATATTTGCATTTGAGATAGAAAAAATTATCATCAAAAAGAGTACATTTGAATAACATACTCTTTGTTTCCAAAAATATCTCTACTTCTAATCGTGTGGTTAGTTGAATTTTGGACTTTTTGGTCATCCCCAGATACATTTCTTAAAGACTGCATGTGCGAATACTGGTTGGATTTGCTGAGTATCTGCCTGTTCAGGGCATGAGAGGAACCAACTGGGGGAAGAATTTTTTCTGTTAGAGCAAATAGAAAAAGAAAGCCCAGACTGAAGTACGCCTGGACCTTTTTCCGATTTACATTTTAGGAAAATAAGCAAGTGAACTGATGTTGGCCTAAGTCTCTTTATGGTACATGTGATCTTTGCCACCTGTTTGTTTCCAAGTCTGATTTTGTTTGGTAGTAAATTCTGAGGCTCCCCACTTACTACTGATAGACTGATTGCCCTGAAAGTGTTTGCTTTTTTAGTTTGCAAATGTCTTTAGTAAATATTCTTTTTCTTTACTTCGAACTTTCCCATAGCAGGTCTTATTTAGATTGAAAAACTGGGAACAATTTTCTCAATTGTCTAGTCTTCCTCAGGTAGTTGCCTGAGGGGAAAAATCTTATCTGAAACTTTCTTTTACCATCCGGCCCTGGAAGGAAGGGAGAAAATGAGCAAGGGCGTGAAGTGGGCGTTTTCAGCGCCAAGGATTGCTTTTTAAATCTGTGGCTTAAATAGAAAAGCAATTCGTTACATTATCTGAAGCTAATAAATTTTCTCAGTGCCCTCGGACCGTCTTTTCAACTCACATCTTGGTTTTTGTGCCGCTTTGAGACATCCTTCTTTTTATTCCTATCCTTTCTTAGTTCAGTCAGGGGGCTGATAATCAGGTGTTTCAGATTTTGCATCCTATCATATCTCTGGCAAAGAAAGTTAAAATACATTACAAACCAAGGAAAAGATAATGGACTTACCTTATTGTAGCCTGTGCAACTGCTTTAATTCCTCCACAGTTATTACCTGAAAAGGGAAATGAGATAACATTGGTGCCAAGGAGATAGAAAACAAAATATGTATTCAGACATGATGCTTAGAAATTCAGAGCCCAACAGTCTTCCCTCTTATTGTATTGTGCAGATGTATCAGCCATTGTATTGTTAGCGTATGGTAGGATGCTCCAGCTAGGACAGCCTTGGCTTGCTAATGGGGTCACCCATGTCACAATGTGATATATGGATTATGTTTACCATGGCATATTTTGTTTGTGAGCTGGGCTGTGAGATTGGAGCAGATGATGAATGAAGATACCCTACAGCTTCATACTCGCTCCTGTGGTCTCAAGTCTCCAAAACAATGAAGGCGGATAATAGAGAGGTATTTATGGGGACATAATTGACTTTAAAGTTTTGGATCTATGGCTGAAGTTGAAGACACAGTAGCCCATTACAGTAATTTTTTTTGCTTAAAGCTTTTATGTGACCCAGGGAAATGACGGAGGATTGGTTTCTAAAAACCGTGTGAACCTTTTCCCTAGTTAAGCAGTCTGTGTGCTAAAAATGGTATCCATTGGTGTTCCTTTGGCTTATTTCTTTCCTTCCAGCTCAGTCTGGCTTGAAGGAGTGTTCCTCACTGGAGCCCTTGTGAAGGTGCCCCTATGAAATGCTTATTATCATTCCAAAAGTCAACATTGCCTTCATGAGCTACTGCCTCTTTCAGTGGAGTGAGCTACAGGGAGCATAATCATAAGTGTAAATAGAGATCTTGGTCTCACTGTTCCCCCTAATGATACTCTCCCATTCCGAGCCCTGCATAGGCTACTTAGGTTCTCAGCTTAATTTTACCTCCTTGCCTCGGCCAGAGTCTTCTCTTTACCCAGTTCAGTGTGGAGGAACACTGTCACAAATTGGACGACTGTGACTTGGTGCTAAGCAAGCAGAAAAAAGTGGGTTCTCAGAGGCCTTTTGACGAGTCCACAGGACTTTATTCCCTGAGTTAGAAGGGCACTTTTTCCGGTACTTAGCTGCCTGCTGCAGGTGTTGCTTCCGAGAAGACGAGAGCCTGGTTATTTCATCTGCGAACCCTCCCTTTTCCCCTCCCTCCTCTCTCCTTCATCTGGTTAAATGGACTACAGTAATCTGTACACAGTTACCTCTTACTTATTTTATCTCCTGAAAGATATTAAGTCCAACAAGCTTTTACCCACTGAGTCTATAGAGAAAACAGTCAGGCAATTTTTGTTTCAATCTCCACGTCTCTCTGGAGCACTAGTTCCAGAGGCTGATCAATAGGTTTTATTGTAGACCTCACTGTCTCTAAAAGCGTTGTGACCTTATCCTGTCTAAAAATAGTATTTGCTCTTGCTGCCTACAGAACCTTGACCTGTGAAAACCCATTTGGAACATAACTGACACATCTAGTCAGCTGTATATCCAAGACATGCTCTGTGAATGAATTCCACAAAGAACTGTCCAGCTACCGGAGTGCATTTGAACTCGGAGGAAAAAATAAATACCGGTCCTGAACACTGGGGGAGGCTTTCAGCTCGAACTGAAGCTGGAGTTGGAAGGGGCTGGAGAAGCGAGTGGCATAGGATGGGTTGGAAGACGGACTACAATTTTGAAAGAGAAGGGCGGAGTCAGAAAGTAGCAACTGGGAGTTTAATACAGTCTTGCTTTAACAGCGTCCCAAGCCTCTCTTTTGAAACTGTCTTTCATCGCCACAATCTTGTGCTGCATCGTTTTTGTTTTAGCCTGGAAGAAAAGTTCTTCTCAATTCCAGCCTTGGTCTGGCTCATAATCAAGAGGAAGGTCTGTGTCGATAGGGTGTGGCATATTACTTAAGGAAGCTGCTTGCATGGAAAAAGTGTAGGTTGTTGGGGGGAGAGAAAGAAGAAGAGGCAGTGGATGTAAGATGATAGTATAGGCCTGTTTGGCGGTCCTGTAGCTGGTGTAGGGTATACTGTGTGCTCTGTACACAGTAAGCGCTTGATAAATACCCTCGATTGATGGAGTAGACAATATACTAATCTTGGCGCCCTGTATATCCTGCATTCCTCCTTTAGCAATGCTGAGAATTTTAGGATTGGCGGGTGAAAGGAAAATAGGATTATGTTTTCTATTTTAATAGCATTGAACAGTGTGAGGGCAGAAGGGCCAGATCTTGCTGAAGCTCAGATTTGGTCTCTCCCCTTTGTTGTTTTTTTTTTCAGCAGACTCCTCTGATACAAGAAGGAGGAGTTATCCAGAACCTTTCATTTACCCATAAAGCTCTTGTTATTGGAGCAAGATGATGTTCTGGAAGATGCAGGCCATCTTGAGGAAGAAGAACAGGGAAGGGTTAAGCATCATTCCTTGTAAGAAAGGTCTAGTGCACAGCCTCTGAAAGATGAAAAAGGAAGAGAGCTATGATTGCAGAGCTCTCGAAGGTGGCATTTTGTTCACCCTGTTAACAAAAGCCAGGACTATTGTTGCTTCTGAGCTTGAAAGAGAGGTCGCCTGGTGGTATTAGTGCAGCTAATCACTGCAAACCCGGGTGGGCTTGGTCTGTGTGCTGCATCTACTGCCTAAGAAGCTGAGCCTGGCCACACGGATCCGTTCCCATACACAGGTTCCTCTTTGGTTACACAAAATGTCCGCTCTTGCTCTCTTAATGCATAGGCTATTATTAGCAAGTGTCACTCAGTTATCTGAGAGTGGCGCTTTTAGCTGCCATCCAAGTGCCTGACACTTGGGTTTACAGCAGATTAAATTAAATTTTAGGCTGGTTTGGCTTCACTGGAAGTAGACAAAAGGAGCAGCTGTTGTGGAAATGTAACCTGGCACCAAGAAGTACTGGGTGCCATGACCGATGCATTTTTGCATGTTCACGTTCGGAGGTTCTAAACACGCAGGTGACTATTTTGAGATTAGGGTACCTGACAGGCCGTTCTCAGTGGGGATGGAGGCTGTCTGCTGTGGTCCTGATGTAACTGCTGTGTTACCTCCCCCCCGGCAAAAAGGATTTGTTCAGTCAGTCAGTTCTTTGAGGCCTCTTCTATAGAGTTGGCTGGCCAAAAGTGTAAATTTCTTGTGTACATTTTAGTCCACATCACTGTTTTCCTTCAGTGTACAAAGGGAAACCTTTACTGGGAAGTGTGTGACTTGGTTTTCCTGCTTATTGAAATGAGGTGAGTGAGCAGATCTGATGTAATTTAGGCAAAGTAATAATAATAATAATAATGTTGGTATTTGTTAAGCGCTTACTATGTGCAGAGCACTGTTCTAAGCGCTGGGGTAGATACAGGGTAGTCAGGTTGTCCCACGTGAGGCTCACAGTTCATCCCCATTTTACAGATGAGGTAACTGAGGCACAGAGAAATTAAGTGACTTGCCCACAGTCACACAGCTGACAAGTGGCAGATCCGGGAGTCGAACTCATGAGCTCTCACTCCGAAGCCCAGGCTCTTTCCACTGAACCACACTGCTTCTATAGAAAGCTCAGCCCGGAATTAACGTTCAGATGTTCCCTTTTGGATGTCAGTGTCTTAACACTTATTAACGCTTGTGGTAGTTCTGTGTGTGAATCTTGGGTAAAACTGATAGAATACTTAATCACACTAAATCAATATATGTTAATTTGAAGGTCTTCTGCAAAATGTTGATGAAGATTGTCTTAAATTAATTTATCTGGAAGTTAAAAGTTTGTATTATTCTGGCTGAGGGCATACAGTTTGCTTTCACAATCCAGAGTTCTTAAGAATTCTTTGCCACTTGATTTTTAGATACTTAGACTAATTACTGATTAGTCACACAATATGCAAATAATGCAGTTTACATATCCAAATACAGTTTTATCTCATTCACACCTCAAGCCTCAAAAAAGAAAAAAGAGAAAGCCTGCCTCAAAATAAACAAAACAGAGGAAACAATTTATTGTTAAGACTTAAATTTAACAGGGCTTGACTTCTGAAGAATTTCAGGGGCTAATTATGATCTTGAATTCCCGAAACAAAGATCTCTGTTCTTTTAAAATTCATCCCTTAGGTGGGGCGTTCAGAGTCCAGAATGCCTTCCTTCCCACAAGAGCTTTTAGGTTTTTTTTGAAGAAACCTCACAATTGCCTATGTGAGTGGTGAAACTAGTGAACATGGTGAAACTAGTGAACATGGGTGAAATGTCGATGTGTGTAACAAGAATGGCTTCTAGTGAAACCCCATTAAAGTGAGAGGAAACAAAGGCATTTAATCGAAGGCCCTTTGATTATCTTTGGATCCAAACAGTCCCTGTGTTAACAAGAAGGCTTTGGAGTTAGACTTTTATAACTCATGTCGAGTTTTCTCGTATCCAGGAATGAAATCCATGTCATTGGAACAATGTAGTTGACTGTCAATACCCGTCAGTACCTGCTGCAAAATTAAGCTTGCCTTACTTGGGTGCATCTAGGGAGTTGGGTGAATGGCAGTTTCAAAGGAATGGCTCTTTGCTTTGGATGCATTTTTGTCTCAGCTCAGAGTGATTCAGGAGAGGGCCTAGGATGCGACTTTAAGTCACTGAGAAAATCGGCGAGCTCCTGCATCCGCTTGAGTGCTGAGATCAGTGTCTTCTGTCCTGGTATGTCGGTAGAATTAGTCTTAAAAGTCTGAAAGGATTCAACTGTTTTCACTTTAGCCTTTGTGAGCCATCATTCTGGTAACTAATAGTGGCTGCACTGTTCGTCAACCTGTTTCACAGTTGGAATTTCCCTCTGAAGAGGGGAAGGGGACAGAGAGGGAGGGGAGACCTTCTATTCCTTTCTGTCAGTGTGATCGTCTTTCTGGGCGATGCACCACACCCATTTCTACCTACAGGTTAGAGACACATTTTTGGCATAGGATAAAGTAAGCGTTCCAACATGTTTTTAATCTTCAGCTTGCACATCGTTGAAACATCTGATGTACAGGCTTCCAGATGTATGTGGACATTTTAGGGCACGGCACCCGACAAGTGTGGTGTTTTGGGTCTTCCACCTCTCTATAAAGAACTTGTGGCATTAAGAAAACACAACAAAATGCTGTAAGATATATAAGCCTCCTGGTCACGCATACATTCCTTATGCCCAGTGTATTGTCTTATCATTCCATTTGTCCCTTTATAAGATGCTCTCTTTTGTCCTGAGTTTCTTAGCACCTGGAGTCCCAGTGGCCCGTGATGTGCTTAAAATTCTACTGTGTTTGCTTACCGCTCTGGTGACTGATTCCTCCTTGTGTGTGTTTGGATGAAAAAACCCAGTTCTTTCCATTTTCTTCACGGAGTTGGGAGCCCATCCCTCTAAAAACAAACTTTTTTCTCTTATCCTGCAGCAGCCAGGAGCCCTCGACACTTGGTGTGTGCCTTAGCTTCCAAATTCTACCTTAAATGGCAGTTCTGAAGAGTTGCAGGAGGCCTTAGGAGTTCATTCACTTATTCATTCATTCTTTCAAGCGTACTTATTGAGGGCTTACTGTGTGCAGAGCACTGTGCCAAGCACTTGGGTGTTCACAGTTGTTACATGGTCGGGAGCATACTACCTGAATCATCTGCACAGCTTTGTGTTCCCTCCATTCTTTCTTCAGATGGGCAGTCCTCAACATAGTGTGTTGCCTCTGAAGGAAACCCCCATATGAATTTATCCATTCATAAGTATTTACATCTTCAGACTTGATTTCTCCAATTTTGGGTACTTTTTTCCTTGGCTGATTTTCTTGGCATTTTGACTAAGAGCTGTGTGTGCCATGTTAATGTCTGCCTCCCCCTCTAGACTGTAAACTTGTTATGGGCGGGGAACGTGTCTGCTAATTAATAATAATAATAATAATAATAGTGTTTAAGTGCTTACTATGCGCCAAGCACTGTACTAAGTGCTGAGGTGGATACAAGCAGGTTGGACACAGTCCCTGTCTCATGTGGGGCTCACAGTCTCAATCCCCATTCTACAAACTAGGGAACTGAGGCACAGAGAAATGAAGCGACTTGTCCAAGGTCACACAGCAGACCTGTGGCAGAGCCGAGACTAGAATCCATGACCTTATGGCTCCCAGGCTTGTGCTCTATCCACTATGCCATGCTGCTTCTAATTCTGTTGTGTACTCTCCCAAGTGCTTAATATTAAAAAAATCAATCAATGATATTTAATTAGCACTTACTATGTGCCAGGCACTATACTGTGTGCTAGAGTAGATACAAGCGAATCAGGTTGGACATAGTCTTAATTGATTGATTGATTCGCCAGGGTGGTGGATAGAAAACCATTCAGAATAGTTTGGGGTTGAGAACCCAGAAAACTTATTTATTTATGGGGAAAGATTTGAATACATTCAGGATCTTCCTAGGTCAAAGGAGCCAACTCTTTGTCACCCCCCAAATGACCCCTCCCACCTTCCTCTCCTCTCTTTCCCTAAAGTCTTCAGAACACCTGTTAAGGAAGAATATTTCCAGAGTCTTAGAGAGGAAAAGATGTGAAATTGGTCCAAAATCCTACCTCCTCCATAGCCAAGTTCTGTTGCATCTGCCATGGCTGGTCTTTGAGATGCCTTGTAGCAGTCTTCTTTGCTGGAGCTGTGATAACTCTCTTGCGACAGTTGTTAAGAAGGTGAAATGTCTATTTAGTTTTGGGTTTAGAAAATTGTTCTGTGCTTAAATCCTTAATGTTCAGCATGAAGTTTAGTTTATATTCAAAGAGCTGGTGCTGATGGAGTAAGATTCAACTTAGATTCCTAAATGAGAGAAGAGAATATTTGTGCTGCTTCTGCGTCCCACTTTCCTTCTTACTTTTTATGTCTTCTCTGCTTTCCCACTAATGGCCCTGAAAAGTTTCTCAATCTATGTGAGAATTCTGAGATTCTGACCTCACATACTTTGCACAGAAAGTGGTTCTGGCTTTAACCCAGTGTCTGAATATTGGAGAGAGAATAAAAGTGGGAGCTGACTCTGGGAGGGTCGTTGAGAGGTCACTAAATCCATCCCCCTCCCCTGCCTTGTGGCAGGGCCATACCTAAAGCATCCATCACAGAGGAGAAGAATCTCACCTGTGGTTAAAGGTCTCACCTGAAGGGAAGTAATTTCTAAAACCTTTCTCAGGAATCAATTGCAGTGTTTAAGACTTCTATCAGGAAATATTTTCTTAATTTAATTAAACATTTTATTCTATGAAGTGAGGAGCCTGAGAAGAATGGTCCGTCATCTCCTAAATAGATTTCTTCTTCTATTTGAAGTGTTGAAAAATATCTCTTCTCCAGGTTGCACAAAGAACTAGGTGCTTATCCTTTCTTTGAAGCTCTTCTTTGATTGTCCTTTAGTTGCCCTTTTGGACCCTTATTAACACCCTTCTGAGCACCATGTGGGACAGGGACTGTGTCCAACACGATTATCTTGTCTTTACCCCAGAACCTAATACAGTACTCGGTACATAATAAACACTAAATAAATTCTGCAATTATTATTAAAGGTCCGAGCATCAGGATTTCGCTTCCCATTTTGTCCGTAGGACCAAATTGCTCCTCTCTCCAATCAGCTTGCTTTCCAGTATAATTCTTAAATCTTTATATTCTGTACTTACATGTGGCCAATTTTCACCCATCTTGTATTTATGAATTTGTTTCTCCTTCCCTGGTGTAATAACCTGCACTTGTCCTTTTTGAACCAATTGACCAAGGTCACATTAAGGGCTAAACCCATCTTTCAAAGTGCTGGCTCCTCATCTCCTGCAAACCCTTCCTTCAGCTTAATGTCACCAGACCAACTTGCAGCATTAGAGGTTGCAAAACCCAAGAAGCGGTCTTTCCACCTTTCTCTGTTATACTTACCCCTCCCCCCAAAGAGGGTGTCTTCCACAATTCCCGTGCTAAAATTCAGGGAAACAAAGATCTGGGATCAGTAAAGTCCAGATTCAGCTGCTGTTTCCCCCATCACCCCCTCCAATCAAACGTATAAACACAGAAGTTGGGCAGAGCATTATGTGGTAGTTGTTGGTAAAAAAACAAAACAAACCGAAGAACGCAATAAGCACATCTTTTCTAGGTGCTGGGGTGAACAGAGGTAACAAAGAGTGTGTAGGTTGATATGAAAAACATTACCAGCATGGGAAAGCATTTTGGTTTACTCAAATGTACCATGAGTAATCACATGCGAATAGCCAGAGGGCTAAATTTTCAAGCCCCAGCCTTCCTTTCTGTATCATGTGAAATTGTAGGCAGAAAATAATCGGTCTTGGGGCGGGCGGGCGGGGAGAGAGTGGAAGGACAGGGCATTGAGATCTTTGGCAGAACCAATTCAGATTCCTCCTTGGATTGGAGGTGTCCTAATTCACTTCTTATTTGCCTTGGTGAATAAGAGGGAAGAAGGTCTGTGAAGGGAGGGGAAAATTGTAGCAGACCACAGATTTGCCCAGCTTGGTGGCATGGCCTCTCTCTCTCTCTCTCTTTCTCTCACTCTCTCTAGGTTATCCTGAGTCATTACCTCACAGTCAATCAGCCACCTGGAGAAGTATTCGTAAACCTCTGAGCTCAGCCCAAGGATATTAGTCAGAGGCAGAAGGAGGAAGAAAAGTTGGGAAAGTGATCTAGTCTCTCAACTCCGTGTGGGCAGGGATCATATCCAACAGCTCTGTTGTATTATACCTTCCCAAGCACTTAGTTCAGTGCTCTGCATACAGTAAGTGCTTAGTAAATACCACTGATTGATTGAGTCAGTACAGTTGATTGATTGATTACTGCTACTGGTATAAAAGGAAATGAGTGGCTTAGCCTGGCTGGATGATGGGGCAAAGTTGTTTATTGATGTTGGCATTTGTTAAGCACTTACTATGTGCTGAGCACTGTTCTAAGCACTGGGGTAGACACAAGGGAAGCAGGTTGTCCCACCTGGGGCTCACAGTCTTAATCCCCATTTTACAGATGAGGTAACTGAGGCACCGAGAAGTGAAGTGACTTGCCCAAAGTCACACAGCTGACAAGTGGCCGAGCCGGGATTCGAACTCATGACCTCTGACTCCAAAGCCCGTGCTCTTTCCACTGAGCCATGCTGATGGACAACTTAAACAGGAACCTTAAACTATAACCCACTGTTTAGTTCACCAAATCAGGCCTGTGTGTCTAACAGAAAGGGAAGGTTTGAGATAGCTTTCTTAAATGTCCAGTACCAAGATTTCATTCATTCATTCAATAGTATTTATTGAGTGCTTACTATGTGCAGAGCACTGCTTTTGAAATATGTGGGCAAAAACCAGTGTTCTTTTTGGTACTTAAAGTATCCAGGTAATTGTCTCAGTCTTACCCCTTGTAGTCTGGTGTAAATGAGTTATGGGTGAATTAGTTGGAAACTAGCAAAGAGGATCACCAGGGCAGCTTGATGGGTGGGTCTTTGGTGGAAGAATGAGGATCCTCGGGTAGGTTCCCTGGAAGATTACAAAAGTGGAATTGTTTTGCCTGAAACTCATCCTCTAGACTGTAAACTCACTGTTGGCCGGAACATGTCTGCCTAGTCTGTTGTATTGTACTCTCCCAACTACTTAGTACAGTGCTCTGCAGACAGTAAGGGCTTAATAAATATCATTGATATTTATGGGGAAGAGAGGGCCGGTTTTGAATTGAGGTTTGGGAGACAAGAGGGAGTGTGCCTTTTCTTTTTCTGCCACCTGCCTCATCCTCTCCTCTTAACTCACTCTATGGCAACAGGTTTTTCTAATTAAATGGCAACAGGGGAAAAACTGCCTCCTCTGCACCAGGAAGAAGTGTTGATATGACACAGAGCCCCCTGAGGGGTGTTGGAAGGAAGGGAGAGAGCTGTTCTGGGATCCTAGGGGAAGGTAGGGCGTCCCCTGCAGCTGGGTAAGAAGCCCTTAAGAGTCATCTTCTGCACTTTGTCAACAGCACAGAAGCCAATCTCACAAAAGGGAGTGGATTTCAAAAGGGAGTCAGTCTTCACCTTCTTTTGGGTGCTTTCTGATCGGCTTTTGGTAGCGTTGGGTTTAAATAAAAGGTGTTCCTTTTTTTATGTACAATTCCTTTGATATTTGAGTAGGGAAATCCTTTCAGCAAACTTCACTTTCTCTTTCAGTGTGTAAGAAAAAGTTGGTGTGCAGTGGGGAGAGAGAAAGGAAGTGGGGGGCGGGGGTGTGTGTGTGTGTTTGTTTGTTTGTAGGGGGGCATGGAGAAAGAAAGAGACCAGAGGGAGTAATTTGCCCAACTGGAAGCTCTGCCACAAAAATGTGTTTTTGGATCCTGTTTTCTTTCATATGCCTTGATTTATCCCATTTGGGGCCCTTCTCTTGGGGTGTGTCTGCGGGGTCCCTTCGGCAGGCGTCAGGACCCAGGAATGCCCAGCAGTGTCCACACTACTGATGGTGGGCTGAATGGGAGTGAGTTCGGGCAGGGAGTATTCCCTTGTGTCCCGGGCATACTGGAGAGGAAATCCTCTCTTTTCCCTGCATCCCTCCGCCTCTACCCCTATACCAAACCGGTCTCTGGGGGTGGGGACCCGGGGCACTGTTCGCACTCACTCAGCTCCCTCTGGAAAATGACTCATTTGGGGAAACACGGACTTATTGTGTCTCGGCTGGGGTTTGAGCTAACCCCCTTGGCAGCGTTGAGCGCAGGCGACTCGGCTGAGCTCAGAGCCCACGGTTTTCTCAGGGTGAGAGCCGGGGTGGGTCTTTTTGGCCCCAGGCCAGAGGGAAAGGCTTCCAGCAAGGAGTCCGAGAGGTGGAGGGTGCCGGGTTGAGTATGGAAGCCAGGGAATCTGGGTCAATTACCCTCTGTGGTGGGATTAGGGCCTGGGCTTTTGGTAGCTCAGTCTTTGTCAACGTGAGTTCTTAAGAAGTCGAGGATGAGGTAGGTGGTAGCGAAGTGAGGTAGCTCTGAGGCGACTTGGGGAGGGCATGGTAGGAGGATGCTGGAGGGCAACATGGAAGACACTGAGAGCTAGGACAGGTCAGAGAGGTCTCAGAAGGAAGTAGGAGTGAAAATTCGGTAGTAGGATTCTTGGCTGAGAGAGCTCACTGAAGGAGTGCCCATTGATATGTGCAGCATGTGTGCCATGATATTGAATCCACTCGGGCTACCTCAAGACTGGTGTTCCACAGCTTTGACCCATACAGGGGAGTTGTGACTAGGGAAGGCAGTTCTTGGGAAGTGATGGTGTTTATTAACCATCTGCTGTGTTCTGGGCAGTGGTCCTTGCTCCAAATGAGTCTCACAGTCTAAGAAGAAGGGAGAAGAGTTAGTTTATCCCCTTTTTACAGATGAGGAAACTGAGGCTCAGAGAAGTTAAGGCCACTCAGCAGGTCAGTGGAAGAGCTGGGATTAGAACCCAGGACTCCTGACTCCCAGACCCATGCTCTTTCCACTAGGCCCTGCTACCTCCATACTGCTTGGGTCTCAAAGATGGAGCAGTTATCTTATTTGGTTGTTGTGAGGAACCATTTATGTACTATATCTCTTCAGACCGTGAGATACGTGAGCAGTAGCTGCAGCAGCAACAATAGCTATAATTGAGCACTTAGAGTATGCAGAACACTACACCAAGAGCTAAAGAAACATAATAGAAGCAGAAGCCATGATCCTTGCCCTTAAAGCTTATGGTCTAAAGGGGGGAAGAAAATGAAAATTCAGTAGTTTAAAGGATGTGACAGTAGATATAAATGATACACACTGTAAATCGGTAAGTAACGAATAAGCAAACAGATAAGTGCCCAGGAGCGCAGAGAGAATGAACTGATGGGGAAGGTGGAGAGATTAGGAGAGATAGTAACCTTAGAGAACATTTCACCTGATTTGAATGTCCATATAGATCAATATTCATAGGCCATGAGGTTACCTGGAATTCACTGTTCTTTGGAATTTGCAGTAGCCATTGAGGGCTGGGTGGTAAATGGTTCCTCTCCTTCTCTGCTGTGTGACCTTGGGCATGCCACTTAACTCTCTGTGCCTTCAGTTACCTCATTAGTAAAATGGGGGTTAAAACTGTGAGCCCCATGTGGGACATGGACTGTGTCCCACCTGATTAACTTGTATCTAACTCAGCGCATAGTATGGTGCCTGGCACATAGCAAGTGCTTAACAAATACCATTTAAAAAAAGTGGTGGAGAGAGCCTAAAATCTAAGTGGTGTTTGCTTGTTCTTGGCAGCAGGACCTAGAAGACTCTGTAGAGTGATTGATGACTTTAGATTGAGCTTATTCCCGAAGCGCAGTGTGTATGGACACAATCTGTCAATCAATCAATGGTATTTATTGAGCGCTTAATAGAGTTATTTTGCACATTCCCTGCCCACAAGGAGCTTCCAGTCTACAGGGCTTGACAGGCATTAAAATAAATTACAAATAAATCATATCATTGTCTGACTCCTCTAGACTGTAAACTCTTTGTGGACAGGAAGCACATTTACTCAGCTGTATCATTCCCAAATACATAGTATAGTACTCCGCACCCAGTAAACCCTTGAATGCGATTGATCGATAGAGGAAATAAGATTCAATAATTGTATATACTGAACAAGGAAGAACAGCAGTAACATCGAATGAGAATATGGCGTGCCCTCCATTATGGGAAGCAGTGTGGCTCAGTGGAAAGAGCCTGGGCTTCGGAGTCAGAGGTCATGGGTTCGAGTCCTGGCTCTGCCACTTGTCAGCTATGTGACTGTGGGCAAGTCACTTAACTTCTCTGTGCCTCAGTTACCTCATCTGTAAAATGGGGATTAACTGTGAGCCTCACGTGGGACAACCTGATTACCCTGTATCTACCCCAGCGCTTAGAACAGTGCTCTGCACATAGTAAGCGCTTAACGAATACCAACATTATTATTAAAGAGAGTTCTTGGTCAAATTTGGGGATGGTCTCGCAATCTACACTTGGCCAATTCAGTCTCACATAAGTATCTCCAAACATTAATTTACCTAATAAAAATAGGCATTGAATCCCCATTTTACAGTTGAGGAAACTGATGCACAGACTTGAACAAAGCAGGGATTAGAATCCAGGTCCTCTGACTCACAGGCCCGTGCTCTTTCCTCTCGGCAACACTGCTTCTCATGCTCTATGCTCTCAGCAAGAGCTCTCCAGTTTTTTCTTTGATGGTGACCTTCTGGGGAAGGCCCATACTTAGTAAAACAAGGTTGCTTCACTTTGGACATGAGACAGGTACCCCAACACTGCTGCGTAGAGCTCCTTTCACATTCTGGAGCCAAATGGGGGTGTTCCCTTTAAATCGCCCTTCCCTCTTCATAGGGTCCTGGTGCAAGAAGAGTCCTCTTCTTCTTCATCATCATCATCATCATCATCAACAACAACAATCAGTTGCTTGTTGTAGTAAACATGTAGGGACCGACAACATCTTGCAAGTTATTCTAATGTATCCCTTATTCCCAAACCTGAAGTGCTTACTGTGTTCCAGGCACTGTACTAAGAGCTAGGGTAGACGCAAGATAATCAGGTTGGACATAGCCCCTATCCTTCACAATCTTAATTCTCATTTTACAGATGAGGAAACTGAAGCATAGAGGAGTGAACAGACATGCCCAAGGGCACCCAGAAGACGTGGTGGAACTGGGATTAGAACCCAGGTCCTTTGACTCCCAGGCCTGCGTTTTGTCCACTGTAGGCCACGCTGCTTCTCATTGCTATCGTTTCTGAAAAATTCAGATCTTCCGTGGCTACCCCCATACCAGTGTCTCTTAAACATTCAACTAATTTTCTGAAGTTAAAAACGCAAGTGGCTCTAGCTACAATCAACTCAGTTTTGAAATATCGAAGTCTCTTTATCTTCCTGGGAACAGATGTTGAATCATTTGATGCACTCAGTTCTAAAGCCTCATCTCTTCCCTCCCCACCCTCTTTCTTTTTTTAAAATTTAATAAACTGTTCTTTTCTTGCCCACTTAACTTATTGCTCTCCTTTTTCGTACCCCTACTAGAGACATGACATGCACAAGGCTGGAAAAGAATTAATAGCACTTTTTTTAGTAATATCGTAACCGTACATACTACCTCTCTGTTACTGCATTTTTAACTTATTACAGCTTTTCCTATGGCTTAGAAAATAGGTTGACTGAGTGATGATTGTTTTCATGAAATGGTACAACACGTAAGGAAATGGTTGTCATTAATAGTGAGGTTATGTAGATTGTAGCTCTTTAAGCCTTCAGTCGCAAACCAGATTAGAGAACTGTTAACTTAAAATAGGAAAAAAATACAACTGTCGGAACCAGAGGAAAATATTAGCATTATGAAACATGTTAACAAGTAGCCATTAGCACTTTATGTCTGCATGAATAGCATCTTTAAGTGTTTTATTGGTAACCGACCAGAGTAGAGTCTCATAAAATGGCATTAGTTTTCAAATTGGTGAGTCCTTTTAATTCAAACTTCTTATTTGTTATCAGCTTTCTTAGAGCTTTTATTCCCTGGACTGCAGGATGAGAAAGTCTTCTGGGGTAGATATTTTGCCTTCAGGTAGAAGGGATCAAACATAACTGAGAATGTGAAACAGTTTTAATATGGCAGCAACTTATTTCACTTGGGGATCGTGTGATTTCATTATTGGCCTCTTTCATCACACTTTGGGGGTGTGGATTGCTCACTTGCCCAAGTGGAACAGGTTGGCTCTGGACAGCAGCAGGTTTGTGTGATAGAAAGTATATGCAGTATGTAGATCACAGGCAGATGTGAGCATGGGAAAAGAGTGGTCTTTAACTTTCCAGATGTTTAATTAATAATTAATTGTGGCATTTGTTAAATGTTTATTATGTGCTAAGTCCTGTACTAGGTACAAGATAATCAGGTGGGATGTGGATCCTGTCCCCCATGGGGCTTGCAGCTTAAGGGACGGAGAACAGGTGTTGAATCCCCTTTTTATAGATGAGGAGACTGAGGCACAGAGAAGTTAAGTGATGTGCCCAAGGCCACTTTGTAGATAATTGGCAGAGGCAGGATCAGAACCCAGCGCCCTTGACTCCCTTGCTCTCATCAAAGCCAGAGTACTTGGTAACTTCTGGAAGAGGCTGCATTGAGGGGCACCGAAGAAGAGTCTTTCTGTGGGTTTTCCTGAAGGGAGACCATGCCGTACAGTGAGAACTCCTGAATTCCCAAGTGTTTGTGTGGCAGAATGAGTTCTTAGCATTTGGGTTGACAAACCCTAGATTGCTTTGCTGCCTGCCAGTTCATTTCCGGAGCCAAAAATTTGTGAGGGTCTTTCAGAAGAGGAGGAAACTGATGATGAGAGAAGAGTTTGAGCAACCCTGAAAGCTACTAGCTGGCGGCTCTTTCTTCTCCATGCTGGCCATATAAGATCTATTGGGCCTTCATGGGAGTATATATAGGTGGGGAGTGTATCTTTGTGGAATGAACTTTTTCCTTCTTGAATAAAAGACTCTAAAGGACTAGGAAGAAAAATTAAATGAGGTTGAGTTGCCAGAGCATGAATTATTCCTCATCCCAGATAAAATTAGGGTGCAATTCTCCAAGGCAGTTTGTACCTTCTTGGGATGTTCCTGACTTGGCTCCTCTTGTAGGCTGCTAAAAACTCACTATCTTTTGGGGTTTAGATTTAAAAAATTGTTTTCCTCTCTATTATTCATCCTCCAAGGGAATAAGGAAGCTGTTAGTGTTTATGAGCAAGGAAATTATTAAATAGCAGCAAAAGCCTGACCTGGCTGGGGCAGTGTACTTCACACATTTCCTGTGACTAAGGCACGGGAATAATTTTTCACCACTGCCTGCAGCACTGACTAACCTCATTCTAAAGACTTACTGGGTGGAGAAGGTATTTCCTTCTTGGGGAGTTACTGGAGTCACTCATTTTGGTGGTGTTTTTCTCATGCTGCCAAGAGTGTCTTTCACTCTAAAGAAATCTGTCCTCCCAGTGGAAGGGGTTAGCTATGGAATAACTACCTCACTCTTCATTAGGGAAGGTTCAAGACCTTTCAATGCTCGAACAATATGATTGTAAGCCCCTACTTGACTGTCTTTCAGCCTTTCTGTAACTTCCCTAAGTGCTCAGTACAGTGCCCTTCATGCAATAAGTGCTCAGTAAATGCCATTTAAAAATTTTTTTTTGCCCATCTTGACCAGCACGTATTTGGGCAACATATGACTGCTTCTCCCTGCTTGTAATTTATTTTAGTGTCTGTCTCCCTTTGAGGACAGGAATCATGTCTACCAACTCTTTTTACTCTTCCAAGTGCTTAGTACGGTGCTCTAACCCCACTCCTCAAACTCTCCAAAGATTGCCCATCTATCCTCAGCTTCAGGGAACTCAGTCAGCTCTCCCCTCATGCCATTCTGCTCATTCCCCACTACAACCCAGCCTATTTACTGTACTGCGGTCTTGTCTTTCTTACTGTCGACCCCTTGCTCATACCCTCCCTTCTACTCCTTCCTCTCTTACAGACCACCACTCTCCCTATCTTCAGAGTTCCACTAAAATCGTACGTCTTCCAGGAAGTCTAACCCCTCACCCCCATCCCTATTCTCCCTTCCGCCTATGCGTATGGGTCTGTATCCCTTAAACATTTTAAATTCTCACTCCACTCCCAGCTCCTCACAGCATTTATGTTCAGATCCTTATATTCTTTTGCTTGTATTAGCAGTAATTTATTTCAATGTCTATCTCTCCCACTAGATTATACAACTCCTCAAGGGGAGGGATTGTATCTACTACCTCACTCTGTTGTACTCTCCCAAGGGCCTAGTACAGTACTCTGCACACAGTACGTGCTCAATAAATATCATTGAGCACGTACTCTGTGCAGAGCACTATATGAAGCACCTGGGAGAATACTATACCACAGTGTTGGTAGTCATTTTCCCTGCCCACAGTGCTCAAAAAGTGCCACTGAATGATCGATCAGATTGACTGAGTGGGATCAGATGGCCAGAAGGCTGTTTGGAAGTGTAAAAGGAGCAGGCTGAGAATCTGACCTCAATTTTTCTCTTCAGCCCAGGAGCTGAAGTCTCACTTGTTGAGTGATCCCTTAAGATCAGAATGGACCCACAGTTCCTGAGGTGGAATTGGTGGGAAGAAGCAGGCTGTGAGCAGATGGGGGCTTCTTCTGTCGCTGCTGCCTCTGCACTTTTTATTATGTGGAAGCACAGGAGCCTGGGACTTCAAGGCTGACACTTCGCCAAAGTCAAATTCACATAAGAAGGGGAGGGAAGGAATAACTCTACTACTGAGCAGTTGAAAAGGCTCCCGAAGTAATGATATTAGAGTATGAAATTAAAACGCTTCTTCTGAGTGACTGAGGACAGGGTTTTTCTTTTAAGTGCATCCAGTCCTGTTCCATTTTTCTCTCCCACATACTGCTCTAGCCCTGTCACACTTAAAAGGAAATCCTTTTTGGATCATTGGTGGCATTCAGAACAGTCCAGGTAGAGCTGAACACCATCAGAACGACCACCGCTCTTGTCAAAGGAGACCAAAGGAGAAACTCAAAAGAAGCCCAAAATGGTTCCTAGTCTGGCAAGACCACACAGTTTCTTCTAAGCAACACTGTGACTGGGTGGCGTGTGTGCATATTGGTGTTTTTTCCCCTCTGCCACTGCCCCCTTGGTCTCCCTTTGTGCTTCCCAAGAAGACAGAATTCTGCCTCACTCGTCCCCCCGAAAACGCAGCCCCGCGCTGGGTGTTACATAACCTTCCAGTCGCATTCCTCTAAAAACGTGTGTTTCGGATGTATGTCTCTCAGCAACTGGCAACCCTTCTTGTTTGTGTAAATGTCAGATTCTGTGTAGTTATTGACTGCGCTGCTGGGCCGACGTGTCGCCCCTCTGTAGAGGAGCTGGCCTGGAGCGTTGTTCTGCGTGATGAAGCCTTTCCGTGGCTCCCCGTGCCGACGATCCAGCCTTTTCTGCATTCTGAGACCGTGGGGATGTGGGGATGAGCATGAGCCTCTTCCTTTTTTTTTTTTTTAATTTATATAACTTTTGGGAAGACAGCCCTCAGGCAATCAACATTTTAGGTTGGTTCTTTGTGATGAATAACTACTTAGCTGTTGCTCAACTACTTTTGTTTGTGAAATAAAGGGCATCAAACACCATGACACGAGAGAATTTCAGGTTTATTGTGATTTCTTTTATGTGTCTGCATCTGTCCTTCTCAGTTAGGGGCATTATCCATAACCCTATAGGAACCAACACCAACGACCATATGATTTTAAAGCTTTAGAAATCTGTGTGTGTAATATGTCTTTTGTGAATTTTTTTTTGTTCTTTGCTTTAGAAACTGTAATAATAATCCATAGTAATTATCCCATAGTACGCTGTCCTTTGTTACGGGAGCATTGGATTAGCGTGAAAACGTGTCCTGTGTGCGGCTCCACAGTTTCAACAGTCTGCTTTTTTTTTCTCCACCCCACCCCCCACCCCCCACCCCGGACTCCTGTCTCAGGCGATTTGGAAGACAATTTCCACATTTTTTGCCATATGTTCTAGAAAAGCCCAAGTCTTTCAAGGCAGTAGCAGAGCTACCACCTTTACAGTTAGCGGACTTGAGACAGCCATGCCGAACCAATACTGTGTTATGCGGAGAGCTAGGCTGTTGAAACAGCTGTAATTGAAAATATTTCTCTTCCCCCTCACACTCTGGCCCCTGTCCCCTCCCGGATCTTGAGAGACTTCTAAAAGATCTGAAAGGCAAAAGCACTTCATCAGGTTTTAACTTTTTTTGCTCTTACACAAGGAGCTTTAATCAACATAAACACTATAGCTAGTGCACATTCCTACACACTTTTCAGCTTTTAATAAAGGGTGAGCCATTTCTTCTCTTCTTTCTTTTTTGTTCCTTATTTTGCATTCTGTTGTGCTGAAAGAGCATTTAATCCTTTGGCCTTCTGTCTGTTGAGATATTATGTTTTTTTAATAGTGCTTGTTTATGACTAAGGTCAAAGACAGTATTTCAGAACAAAAATTAGAGTTAGTTCATAATTGCGTACATATGTATGTTACTGTTTATTTTTATAGTTTGCTAATTTATTTTTAAACAGCTCAGTTGAGCCAACATGTTTATAGCTCTGTTCATCACATGCCTTACCAGTCAGGTTGTTAAAAGGCACATGCTTTTCAATAGTACAGAATCCTAAGTTAAATTAGATAATACCATCAGGTAGCAATTTAATTACATTAATTGAATGTTTGGTCTGAAAGGTAGTTTTGCAAAGGCTATAATGAAATAACATTTATAAGCACACATGTATAAATCTTAGCATTATAGACATTATTTGGTCCTGCTGACAGAAAAATGGAAATAGATCAAGGGTGGGAAGGAGAAATGGGAGATTCTCTCATCAGCACTAAATGCTGCCTTAGCAATTTAGAAGGTGCTGGTCATGACCATTTGTTTATGGAGTTGCCTCCATCATTAGCACCATAAATAACAATAAAATACGGCACGTCGATGTCTTTTGTAGCTAGAGTTTCCTCAGTGTCTTGATGGATCCTGGCTAATGGATTCTGGATAACAAGATGGCTACCCCAGTCCATTCACCAGCATTGTCAGTCAGCCGACTAGGCTGAGATTCTCCTGGTCCCAGGCACCTTCAGTCTCCTGGCATTGATCCCCAAACCTCAAGGGCCTTTACCGACTAGGAATATCAGGGATCCCTTTTCCACTCTTGTGGAAAGTGAAACCAAAGCCCTTGTTTGATTTCACGATCCCTACCCTCAAGGAACTTAACAGTCTTGTGAATCAGTGGAAGATTTGAAGTCTTGAAATGACCCCCCGCCACGCACACGCATCCCGGCAACCGATAAGCAGACCTCTTCCTTACCATTTGGCAGCATTTCCTCTTTAAATGGTTTATGACAGAGGTGCTGAGAGTACAGCTATTTTGCTAGGATTTCAAGATGCTTTGGGCACAGATGTCACTTCCCCCTCCCTCTCTGATTTAGTGTGGTAAGGTGCTAAAAGACAGGCTATGAAAAGAGATTTTTAAGGTGCAATAACAACAGTTTCTCTGCATTTGAGAAATGCATCATCTCTCCTTCCACCATCTGGGTTTCAACCTGATAGCAAAGCAGAACTTTGTCCCCAATCCCCTACCTCCGAACAGTGGAAAAACACAAAACCTCCACATATATGCTGTGGCTTCTCACAAACAAATCAGGTAGGTCTGTTACCGCTTCTAATCCTCTGCATGTGTACAAATATTGGGCATGATGTTTTTGGCTCTTGTTATTTTGGGGCTGGGGGAGGTGGTGGGGTTGAGGTGGGGGCTTAGTCACAGCTGTTTCCACTAACATCTGTAATTGGCCTTTCCCTCAGTAGGCAGTCATGAATCACTTAGTTTACAATTGCAGAGGACTATGTCGTGTGGGTAGTTAAGCAGTCACAGAGCCCAAGTCCTTGATGCCCTCCCCCTTCACCTCCCACCTCATGATGGGGGCAGCCTCCATGTTCTCCTGCTCCAAGGGGACTGTTTGAAGAGCAACCTCTGCATAGCAGCAGGAGAAAAGCAACTACCTGCGTAGCGTGTTGATGGAGAGATAAGGGGATGGGGTGAGTGTGAGTTGGCACTGTGCAAAAGGGCAGAAAGTTTCACATTAGTTGATTTGGAGAAAATGTTTGTCCAGCTGAAACCAATCCCACTTAGTGAGGCACCTGATGAGTGATTCCCCAAGCCGACAGCTGCTTCGACGGTTTTCACCTGCAAGTCCCAACAGAGCTTTGTGTTCTTTTGGCTTGTTATTACCTCCAGGAAGGCAGTGGGGACCTCATAAGGATAAGTCTTGAAAAGAGAACTTTTAAAGTAGTGAGAGAGAGTGTGTGCGCGCGCGTGTGCTGCCTTCTACACCCACACACATTCATCCATCTACCTTCTATAGAAAAATGCACACACACTTTTCTCCTTTAAGACTCCTGTCTTGTGAATGGATCAGGCTCCCTTCAGCCCAATCACG
This sequence comes from Ornithorhynchus anatinus, assembly GCF_004115215.2. Lineage (NCBI taxonomy): Eukaryota > Metazoa > Chordata > Mammalia > Monotremata > Ornithorhynchidae > Ornithorhynchus > Ornithorhynchus anatinus. The sequence goes on from NC_041736.1 coordinate 54,412,408, forward strand.
GAATTAATCTGCAGGGTAAACATTTTTCAACTTGCACATGGCTTTAAGGAGAAAGCAAAATTTGTGGTTTGAAGTACAGGGGTGGAAAGGGTGGTGATGGATCCCATTCAGGATAAAGAGAGGATGATTGTCATAAAGGGATGGGGGTGGGTTTGTGGATTTTTTTTTCTCAGAGGGGGATCAGGTCAGGTCCTTTCAATACAGGTGTGCCAAAAAACTATAACTCTTCCTGTTGCATGGAATTCTGCTCTTTGTGAAGTACCTGTCAGTATGCCAGCCTAGATCATTCTTGAGTGCCGTCATTTCCAAGCACAAAGTAGGAGATGTCCTCTGGAGGAGCCCCCGAGCAGATAAATGCTCTTTCTCCATGGGATCGTAGCACCGATTTCTTATTAATGTTTTGTAAACCATGAGATACCATGGAAAATTAGCGAATAGAGAAGTGACAGGGGAAAATGAGGGACTCCTCAATCAATCCATCTTTCTGTGGAGGTTCTCAAAGCAGAGACCTGTGTTTAGTTTATTTTCCTCCTGTCTTGATTTTGCTGGATCCCACAGAGGTAAGACTTGGGAGTCCAAAGGAAATATTAACAGTAAGAGAAAGAAAAGAAAAGCTTCTAGCTGTGGGCTGTGAATGGGAGATTACGTTCTGTATAAAACCCAACATTCAGACAGCCTGGTTCTGGATTGGACCCTTAGGAAGAGGAAGTAGTGCAGTTACAAAGGAAAGGGAAGATTATGTTTCATCTCTGGAGTTCCTCCATTCATTCCCCTGGGACTTGAGTTTCTTTTCCTTAGGAAGGGCTTTTTCGAATTAGGATTGGAATATTCTCTGGAAGGATGTTCGTAGACTGATCATGGGGTAAAGGGGAGCCCACTAGCCCTCCCTAAGGGAACAAGGATTTTGAGGGCCTCATGGCCCAGTGGGAATTGGAGTTGAGGGATGCTCCTTATAAGGATCTATGAATATACAGTGGCTGGTAGAAGGGCTTCAAGAAGTGGAATTCTGGGCTTTTGGCAAGGCCCTGGAAGTGTGCTGTTAGAAACAAGGACTGACATAATAAAGTTCCAGTGGGCTTCTGGGAACATGGAAACAAGAAAGCTACAAAACCAAGGCCTCCTCAAGTGACGTCTTTAGCCTTGAATCCCCAATTAAAGGGCCAAAGCCATACTGTGCAGACAGCAGGCAAGATGGCCCTGTGGGCAAGGAATGTGTCTACCAGTTCTGTTGTACTCTACTCTCCCAAGCGCTTAGTAAATTGCCCTGTGCACAGTAAGTGCTCAGTGAATACCATTGATTGATTGATTTGGATGGAGGGCCACTGCAGCATCCAGGAGTGGGGGCAAGCCAGGATTGTTTTAGGTGCCTCATCGGCCTGTTCCATTTCCAGGAGACCTTGTGCCTTACTGTATGGCTGATGTATGGCCCAAGGGGGTGAGCTTGGGCTTTGCCACTTGTCTTTGGAATGGGGAGTGGTTTTATAGAGCTCAGAGCCAGCTGACCCCCTTGAAGTCATCACTGACCGACTAGAGAAAGGCATGGACCGTCAACTGTGGGCAGCGTCTCATAGTTGAGATGCCCAATTTATGAGGAGGAAGTTTATCTCTAGAGGACCCATGGAAGCTGAGGCCTTATGTAGCTTTGGTGACTTTCCCACAGGAGCTCATTTCAGGCCTTTTCGTGTCGCACATGACCCCTCCCCACCTCATTGGGCATAGACCCAGCAACTTTAAAAAGGAGCTTTTGTGTTTGGGGCAGAGACAGGTGGGTATTTGGACGGGACAGAGAAATGAAGCTAAATGTTTCTCCCATGATTCCTTTGGGTAGAGCCCTGCTGTGCTGGATTGATCACATGCACAATAACACACACGTGCGCGCACACACACACACACACATACACACATGTCCGTGTGCTTGATGAGGCCTAGCAGAACAGAAAAAGCCCAGAATTTTAATTGCAACTAATGGATGATCAGAATTAAATAATATTTTCCTCCCCTGGTAATTGAAGGAGAATTTTATTAACTGATCAGTTAGTACCAGTGGAACAAGAAAGGATTTCTTATTTAGAAAGGCATCATATTTTAATGTCAGAATAAAGCAGTATGGATTATTAGTATGGGTAATAAATTTTGATGTCAAAAATGGGGAAGTGGTGAGCTGGGCTCACAAAATGCCACACTAATTCCTGAAGTCCAGGAATTGCATGAATGAGAATATTTAATTATAGTTACAAAGTACAAACATTTGCTTGCAAGAGCTCATTGTACTATTATTAATTAATTCCTGCTTAAAGATGCCCAGTGCATGTGTTTTTATTAGACTCAGATATTTTTTTCCTTCAGTTTGATTTTCCTTTTGCTCCCAGTTACTAGAAATGAGGTGTTAAGGGGCCTGTACTGTTTGCATACCCTCTAACTTTTTATTTTTACACTCTGTGGCTCAGCAAATCTGGTTTGCATCATTTTTTTTAGTCAACTTTCACAAACTGGGCAATAAACTTTAAGCAAATCAGCCTATTTGAGGGACCTGATATCTGATTGTTGCTTTGATAAGTGTCTGTACAAATATTTATGTGACTCGGATTGTCTTTTGTATTGTATATTACAACATACAGAGCTGTCAGGTATCCGAGGTTTCTGGGAGAATGGTTGTTGATGGAGTTACAAGATTACTTCATTGCCTGGTTGGTGATTTTTCTCCCCAACCAGTATCCGTCAAACCCAATCAGTCAATCAGTCAGCAGTGTATATCTTGGGTGCACATGGATTAACACGTTCCCTGCCCTTAAAAGCTTGCAATCTGTTGGACAACCGGCAGACAAACTATATACAGGTAGAGAGAGCAAGGGCAAGAAAACTGTAGGAAGCATATCGAAAGCAGAGTAGCCTATTGGACAGAGCATGGGCCTGGGAGTCTGAGGACCTTGGTTCTAATTCTGGCTCTACCACTTGTCTGCCATGTGACCTTGGGTAAATCACTTAACTTTTGGCCCTCAGTTACCTCATCTGTAAAATGGGGATGGAGACTGAGCCCCACGTGGGACAGGGACTGAGTCCAACCTGATAATCTTGTATCTACCCCAGTGTTTAGTACAGTGCCTCGCACATAGCTCTTAAAAAATACCATGGTGGTGATGATGGTGATTATTATTATTACCTCATCTGTAAAATAGAGATTACATCCTACTCTCGCCAGCGTAGACTGTGAGTTGGAACAGGGACCTTGTCCAACCTGATTATTTTGTAGCTACCTCAGCACTTAGTACAGTGTTTGGCACATAGTAAATCCCTAACAAGTGCTATTAAACAAAGAATATGTCAGGCTGAAATAGGGACATAAGTCTTGTATGTGCATGTATGTATGGCTGGAAATACAGAAGTACTTGACGTGGCTGTTGGCTGACCACCATTTGGGGTCTTGTGACAAATCGGCGTAGGCTTCCTGGATGAAGTGGGATTTTAGGAAGGCTTTGAATACAGGGAGAACTGGGATCTGGCAGATTTGGAGCGGGAGTGAATTCCAGGCGAGGGATCGGAGCTGCCAAGAGAGAGGTGAGAGGGTTGTGAGCGAGCTACAATTAGAAGGTGCACTTGGTTTGTTCTGAAATGTCACCCAGCACAAGGCACGTTACTTAGGAAAGAAAACACAGCGTTTCCGTTAGAAGTAAAACAAATGGAATAATGAAGCCCGTGCCAGAATCTCAGTGGGCCAGAGATTATAGTGGGCAAACTTTGAAAGTGTTTTTCTCCTAATAACAATAATAATAATAGTAATAGTTAAACTCGAGTCTAAGGTTTGGAGAGTATGCAAGATAATTAGATCAGCCATAGTCCATTGTCCTACACAGGGCTCACAGTCTAAGTAGGAGGGAGAACAAGTATTGAATCCCCATTTTACTGATGAGATGATTGAGGCACAGAGAAGCTAAGTGACTTTCCTAAGGTCATACAGCAGGCACGTGGCACAGCTGGGATTAGAACCCAGCAGATCCTCTGACTCCTAAGACCATGCTTTTTCCATCAGACCATGCTGCTCCTCTATAGTAGGAGTATTTAAGTGCATACCATGCACCAAACACTGTACTAAGACTTAGGATAGATAACCACACAATCAATTTGGACACAGTCCCTAGTTAGGTAAGGTGGTCTCTTCATCAGAAGAAGTTCAGTTGTGGGATTGAATGTAGTTCTGCATCTTTCTCACTGGCGTGTCTAGAACCTGCTTAGATGTCTTTTTGCCTTAAGACCTGATCTTTTGTGATTTAATGTTGCTTGTTTTTGTCAAAAGGCAGGGAAAGCCTTTGTCTCTTAAGAGTTGCTGATTCCCCCGTAATTTGTCCCTAGGGGTGTGGATTTCAGAAAGTACAGACACCCTGTTTGTTTCTAATAATAATTATGGTATTTGTTAAGCACTTACTATGTTTCAAGCAGTCAGGCACTATGGTGTTACAGTATATGCAGATTGGACACCATCTCTGTCCCACATGAGGCTTATAGTCTAAGTGAGTTGGAGAATAGATATTTAATTGCCATTTTACAGATGAGGAAAATGAGACCCAGAGAAGTGAAGTGATCTGCCTCTCTTCTGTGAGCCCTACGTGGGACAACCTGATTACCTTGTATCTACCGCAGTGCTTAGAACAGTGCTTGGCACATAGTAAGTGCTTATCAAATACAATTTTTATTATTATCTGCCTGAAGTCACCCAATAGGCAAGTGGTGGAGCAGGGATTAGAACTCAGGTCCTCTGACTCATAGGCCCATGCTCTTTCCACTGGACCACACTGCTTGGGTCATGAGATTGCTGTCACCGCTGCCTTCCTCAGCATGTGGGGGTTTGGGAGGGTGGGCAAAATTGGGGAGGAAGACTGGGGGGGTGGGGTGGGCAAATGAGAAGAGGAAGCCTCTCTGGGCTGTATGGGAGGTAGCTGAACTGGGCATCCCAATAGTCCCCTTCTCCTCTGCCCTAATTTAAGTGGGGAAGGGTCGAACTTGGAGCCGCAGACCTGGGTCCCACTGGGCCCTGTAGCTCAGATCCTCATGGCTCAGGGCCTGAGGCTGGCAGGTAAGAGCACAGGCACTGGGCCCCAGATGGGCCTAAGCAGAAGACAGAAACTAGGAGAAGGGGCACAGAAGGACAAATCTCAAAGCAAACAAACCAGGGAAACGCTTTGGCGGGCAGAGCCGAGAGGCCTGAGCTCCAGGAGCAATCCCATCCTAGGAGGGAGCCTGAGGGGGAAGGGTTTCCAACCCAGAGGGCATCTTTCTCTAGACCTAAACTCCTTGTGGGCAGGTAGTGTGCCTACCCATTTGACACTTCCTTTTCTGAAGCAGCATGACCTAGTGGAAAAAGCACAGGCCTGGGAGTCAGAGGACCTCCTGAATCTGCCACGTCTGCTGTGAGATCGTGGGCAAGGCTTTTTCCTTCTCTGTGCCTCAGTTACCTCATCTGTAAAGTGAGGATTAAATCTACTTCCTCCTATTAGAGCATGAGCCTCATGTGGGACAAACTTGTATCTGTCCCAGTGCTTAGAACACTTCTTGGCACATAGTATTTAACAAGTCCCATAATTATTATTATTACCAACTCTGTTATATTGTACTCTCCCAAACGCACAGCACACACTAAGTGTTCCATAATTTTGATTGATTAATAAAATAGGATTGAACAATAAAATAGGAGGAACAGTCCTCCCCCAGCTCATCTTAACCCTTCCCTGCTTCACCCTATTGAACTGAACTCGAAGTCCTAAATGCAGCGTGATGACTCCCAGGTGGTAGAAGCAGTTACCCCTCCATGTTATGAAGCTTTGCTGGCTCCAGTTTGGGGAAAAGAGCTGCTGGAGAGTGGATCTGCTATCTGCATCTTCGTTTTTTCTTTTTCTTCTTCTTTCTCTCTCTCTTTATCATTTGGTGACAGGCTTCCCTGCTAGGCTGTATGCTCCTTGAGGGCTGCGATCATGTCTTCTAACTTTTTGGGAGTCTCCCAAGTGCTTAGTGCAGTGCCCTGCAAAGGGTAGTACTCAAAAACTACTGTTGATTGATATGATTATTTTTGATTGGATCCGATAGTTAGCTAGCTGCCCAATTTCCTTTTATGGTGGATTTTACAACTTTGCGCAGAGTTGGGGGACAATGGCATCAGAACTGGCTGTTGGGTTCACCCTGCCAGCTCCACGAAACGGTCAGTTAGCCCTGGCTGCCGGTTCTTCTGAGGGCATTGCCAGAGCCCAGTGCCGGTCACCGGTTCACAAAGACACCAACTTTTGATCAGGTGAGCATCGCACTCTTCTTCTGGCTACTTGCCACCATGCCTCTCGGTTGTGCTGGCTTGGCCACGAGACAGACCAGCCTAAGTTTCGAGGAAGAGTTCTTAGAGAGCATTCCCTCACTCCTTTCTTTTGTCACGGCACTAGATGTAGGGTTAGTTGGTTTGGGTTGTGCTTTCCCAGCGTGCTTCTTTTCTTGCGTTCCTACCACTATCTCTTTGGGGCTCAGGATACAGAGAGAGAGAATGGAAGTGGCCCGGAGCTGGGTTTCCATCAATCAGTCAATCAATCAATCAATCAGTCAATCAGTGGTATGGATTGCTTACTGTGTGCAGAGCACAACTAAGTACTTGGAAGGGTACAGTTAATCTAGTAGACATGAGTCCTACCTTCAAGGTGCTTACAGTCTAATGGGGGTCACAGACATTCAAATAAATGACAAATAGCCACCTTGAACTCCCTGAATATTTCCAAAGTGTTCTGAGGGTACCCCCATCTCCCCATCCTTGCCCCACATGGGGATGGAGAAATGAAGACCTTGGGCAAGTCACTTTAGTTTCTCTGTGCCTCAGTTTCCTCATCAGTAAAATGGGGATTAAATTCCACTTCCTCCTACCTGGACTGAGAGCCTCATCTGGGACAGGAGCTGTGTCCAACCTGATTAGTTTGTATCTACCCCAGCGCTTAGTACAGTGCTTGGCACATAGCATTTAATAATTACGTGGACATGCTGGGAGATCAGATGTGGCGGCTGACCTGTTCATTGCATTTGAGGGCAAAGGGGACTTGGCTGGTGGGCTCTAGTGCCAGTGGTACTGGTTTGGGTTGGGAGGCAAACAGAAGGGAAGAGTAAGAAGCAGGAAAAGGAGGGGAAGAAATGAGGTTGGGGAAGAGGGAAGACCCTGACTCGATCTCTTCCAAGCAGCGTCATTTTATTTTGAAAACTGCAGTTTCTGGAAGAAGGTGCCATTTGAGCCACCTGAAGACAGATCCCATATGTTGGTGAAATGCTCCATGTGTTTATCTCTGGACCCCTGCTGGCTCTCGAGATTCCCTGTCCTGACATTATGCTCATGCGCTTCATTCATTACAAGCCTCAGAGGTCATTCTTAAGAGCCCAGTGCTCCTCTCCGAGTTCAAGTTTCATTTTGCCCCTGCTTGGAAGGAAGATTCAAAGCGTCTTTGGGCTTGCAGATTTAATCACTAGCCTGCAAAACTGCCATCTCACATGCTCACCCCACCATCTTCTTCCCCTGCCCTTTCCTTCCATGTCCACCTCTTTCCTCTCCAGTCTTATTGCTAGACTAAGCAGATGCAGGGGCTTCCCAGCAACCTAGATTTCCCAGGCCAAGATTTCTAAGAGAAGCTAAAAAAATAAAAAAAAATAATGGAAAGGAGAAGGGACATCTATTACATTCCTTTGAGGCCGCCTGCTTACTTTCATTTGGACCAGACCTGATTTCTTCCAAGGGCCTGCATGTGTTCACCTACCCCTGAAGCAGCATGGCTTAATGGAAAGAGCACAGGCCTGTGAGTCAGAGGGCAAGGCTTCTGATCCCAACTCCGCCACTTGTCTGCTGCGTGACCTTGGGCACGTCACTTAACTTCTTGGTGTCTCAGTTCTCTCATCTGCAGAGTGGGGATTCAATACCTGTTCTCCCTTATACTTAGACTGAGCCCCATTTGGGATGTAATTATCTTGCATCTTCTTCAGCTCTTGGTAGAGTGCTTGACACATAGTAAGCATTTAACACATACCACTATTATTATTATTATTATTGTTATTTTTAAACCTGCCTCTCCACCATCTCTGCCAGTTGTTCTCTGGCTCTGGAGTCAATCTGGTGGAACAGAAGGAAAAGTCTTTTCATGGCAAGGTGGGTAAGCATAGTTATGTCTAAGCTGGCTGTCTTTTCAACAAGCTTGTTTCATGCGGTAGAGGTTTGGGGCGGGGAGGTGGAGTGTGTCCTGGAGTCAGGGGAATGGACCAGATGATCTTAAAAGGTGTCCATTGTTAGGATTCTGCTGCCCTCTGATCCGAAGAATAGCAGTAGGGGCTTCCTGATCAAGTGGGACATTCCGGCCAGAATATGTAGCCTGGACTTCAAGTCTGGGCTTTCCGAGTGATGGGCTGGGGCTGGCTTTCTAGGCATAGCTCTTAGCTGAGCGACAGCACAACCTCTTCTGGGAGAGGGTGCAAAGGAGTCATGCCCGGGGCCCCTATTACTTGCAGAGGGGCCCCGGCCCACCCAGAGAGTGGAATACCACTAGATGGTTATTCGTTTTTTCCCTGGAAGAGTATCCTGGAGCGGGTGTCCCGGAATTCAAGTTTGCATGGCTGGGGTTCCAACCCCCAGGGCCGTAAATAGACCGAGCCCTGCCGGCTGCCCCCGGAGAGACGGCTGTCTGCTGAGGGAGATTGATTTCACTGGCCTGGGCCAGGTGGAGGAAGGGGGGGGAGATAAATGCAGCAGGCGGTTACTGGGATTCCAGAGACGCTAGTGCCGGTGCCAAAACAAAGCAATTGGCCCAAATCGGCTTCCCAGACCCTCTCGGCCCTCGGCTCCCCTTGGGCCTTCCCTGGGCACCCCCCACAAGTCAGGCGGCACTGTCAGTTTGGGCGGGGTTGGCAGAGGTGTTGAATGCTGGTCTGAGTTTGCAGACCATCCTGGACTGGCTCTTCAAGGAGTCTGAGGACATTATATCTTCTCTTAAAATTGGTTTTGGATTTTGAAGCTTTACTAGGAGTAGGGAGCATGTCTACCACTTCTGTTAGAGTGTACTCTCCCAAGCATTTAGTACAGTGCTCTGCGCACAGTTAGCATTTAATATAGACCAGTGATTAATTGATTGAATAGTTTGCTCTATGTGAGGATGGTTTTCCTCTTGCTTGATGCAGCACACCTTGCATTATTTGCAACCTGGCTTAGTGGAAAGAGCCTGGGTTGGGAGTCGGGATGAGAGTTTTGATTCTGACCTTGCGACTTGCCTGCTCTGTGTGAACTTGGGCAAGTCACTCCACTTCTGTGTACCTCAGTTTCCCAGTTTCCTCATCTGCAAAATGGGGATTTAGACTGCTAGCCCCTTGTGGGACATGGACTGCATCCAACTAGCACTTAGCACAATGCCTGGCACATAGGAAGCACTTAACAAATATCATTAAAACAAAAAACTCAGTTAAATCGTCCCAAGTGCTTAGTACAGTGCTGTGCACACAGTAAGCGTGCCATGAATCCCTGCGAGTGATGCTGGTTGAGTGATTGATGGCAGCTAGGGTTGCTTCTGTGTAAGCTGGGTGATACGGACCATCTTTATCTGACTCTTGTAGAGCCAGGATATGATACCCGTTAGTGGGAGTGTGAGCTTTTTCAACCTAGCCTGGCTTAATAGCTCTCAAACATTCAAGCAGTGAGTCCACTGAGAATTTATCAAACACATCTTCCAGGAGGCTTTCCCTAATTAATTTGCCTCTTCGCGGGTCACACCCCTGAATACCACCTCACCACTTTTGCAACCCCTCAACCCTTTGCCCTCACAGCCACCGGGTGCCCGTCTTTGTGGATCAATTTACATGCCCTACTCTCTGAGCCCTTCATACCTCCTCTCTATAAATTATTTGTGCCTGTTTCACCTCTTGGAATGTAAGCTTCTTGTGGTCAGAGATTATGCTTTTGTTCCCCTGTTGTACTCAAGGCATTTGGTAAGTGCTCTGCATGCAGCCAGGTGCTCAATTAATCATTGTGTGGACAACACTGCATCAAGCACTTGCGAGAGTATAGTGTAGTAGAGTTAGTAGACATGATCCTTGTCCCAAAGGAGCTTGCAGTCTTCAGGAGAAATACAATTATGATTGATTGGTTGCACAACCCTAGGGTAAGTGTGACTCCCTGGAGATCCCAGCAATGGTTGGTGTCTGCCTGCCTGTGGACGAGTCCCAAGGCCGAAGGAGAGGAACGAAAGACTCAGTGGAAGGGTGCATTTGTAGACCTCCGAAAAGGTCGGCAGAGTCATTTTTACTCTGAAAATGCCTTCGTGAACACAGCTTTTCCAAATGAGCCCAAGAGCAAGGCAGATTATGAAGCCAGGCCAGGTTCTGACTTGTGCTTATGATCATCCACCCAAATATGGCAGCTTTCCTCCTTGGGAATTTGTTTTCCATCAGGAAGGCTTCTCCCCACCCCTCAATGCCCCTCTCCGCCCTCTCGCCTTCCAATTCTGCCTTTATGGAAGTGCAGAAAGACTGGAACTGAGAAGCAGTGGTGTACCAACAAATACCAACATTATTATTTCCTGCCTTCTTCCCTGTCCCTTTGTCACCTCCTGGATGCACACCCAATCAATCCATCAATGGTATTTATTGAGTGCTTACTTTGTGTTGATCAGTGTACGAAGCACTTGGGAGAGTACAGTAGACACAATTCCTGCCCTCAAGGGGCTTGCAGTCTAACATACATCCTTTCCTGATTCTCCAGTTTAGCTTGGGGAATGGGATGTGTTGGAATGTACTTTGTCACAGAGCCAACCACTGACGGTGTCATTAGCTGTATTTATTTCCCATTCTTTCTTCTTTCCTTTTTAATCAGCTAATCAGTGGTATTGAGCACTTACCATTTACAGAGCTGTCTGCTAAACACTTGAAAGAGTAGTCCACCATTAGAACATTAGCTTCTTGTGGGCATGGAGTATGCAATGTCTTTGTACTTCATACGTTCATTGTATCCAGTGGTCATTCTGGAAATACTAAAGGAGCGGGGAAAGGTGTCACCTGCTATATTGTGACTGTCCCCATGATGAGCCACTTGCAGTTTCTCCTCTCCCTCCCCTTGCCTCTTCATCTTGGGTTCACTACCTGTTCTGCAGAGAACTCTGTCCTCGCTTGCCTTCCTCTCCCCGCTTTCATTTTACTCTCCATACTGGCTCCTTTCCCTCCATCTTCCTGCTCTGCGTCTCTGTTGTGCCTCTCTGTGACATCTGTGACCTGTGACATCTCCTAGGCATAGAGAGTTGGGTGGCATCCATGGTCTCTCCCTCCATCGACTTTCCAAAATGTTTTTTCGTAATATTTGTAACAGAATTTGTTAAGCACTTACTTTGTGTCATCCACTGTTCTAAGCTCTGGGATAAATACAAGTTAAGCAGTTCAGACACAAGTCCCTGTCCCACATGGGGCTCACAGTCTCAGTAGGAGAGAGATCAGGTATTTGAATCCCCATTTTACGGTGAGGAAACTGAGGCATGAAGAAGTTAAGTGACTTACTCGAAGTCACACAGTAGGCGAGTGGTGGAGCTGGGATTAGAACCCACGTCCTCTGACTCCCAGGCCCGCCCTTGCTCCTTCCATTAGCCATGTGGCTTCCCCAAGATTTGAGGGACATTGCTTCCTCACTGGCTTCCTGGGGCAGTGTTCTCTCAGCAACCCTGCCTGCCTCCCCTCACACCTCTCAGTAGTGGTCCAGCGCTACCTCTGGGGCCTCTGGGTCATCTGTCATGGCTGAGTGAATAGAGCACAGGCCCAAGAATCAGAAGGGCCTGGGTTCTAGTCCCAGCTCTGCTACTTGTCTGCTCAGTGACCTTGGGTAAGTCACTTCACTTCTGTGCTTGGGGTACCTCATCTGTAAAATTGGGATTAAGACTGTGAGCCTTGCATGGGACAGGGACTGTGTCCAACCCTGAGAAGCAGCGTGGCTCAGTGGAAAGAGCACGGGCTTTGGAGTCAGGGCTCATGAGTTCGAATCCCGGCTCGGCCACTTGTCAGCTGTGTGACTGTGGGCAAGTCACTTCGCTTCTCTGCGCCTCAGTTCCCTCATCTGTAAAATGGGGATTAAGACTGTGAGCCCCACGTGGGACAACCTGATTCCCCTATGTCTACCCCAGCGCTTAGAACAGTGCTTGGCACGTAGTAAGCGCTTAACAAATACCAACATTATTATTATTAACCCGATTATCCTGTATCTACCCCAGCACTTGGAACAATGCCTGGAACATAATAAACACTTAACAAATACTAGTATTATTATTATCATTATCATTATTATTATTATTATCCCTTTCAGGGAGGGGTATGGGGGCTCTAAACCAGTTCATTAATTCATTCATTCATTCAATCGTATTTATTGAGCACTTATTGTGTGCAGAGCACTGTACTAAGCGCTTGAAATGTACAATTCGGCAACAGATAAACAGGCAACAGTTCAGCCAAGTGGAGTCAGGTGACTGGAGTCAGATGGAGGATCCGGAAGCTCTTCCTTCTCCCTGGTGGGCACTGCCGCTGGTAACTAGCCGCCAACTGCTCCTGGCAGGGGGGACATGGGATGAAGGAGAAGGTGAAGAGCCAAGAGGATGATGTCATTAAAGATGCTCGGGGGCTTTACCCGAAGCAGGTGAAGGGGCAGGAAGGCGAAACCCGGCCTCTGGCTGGGGCCCAACTGAGGTAATGGCATCCTACTTCCCCAAGCCCCTCAGGCAGTCTCGGCTAGGAACGGGGCTTCTTCATTACCTGTCCTGCATCTTGGTGGCCTGTGGGTATTTCTCCAGCCCCACCCTCACTCCAGGCGACGAGAGAAGTCCATCTTCCCCAGGACCCCAGCTTCAGCATGGTGGGAGGGAGGGGATGGGGAGGAGCGGGAGGGGAAGGATCTGCTTCCCCTGTTCTTCCTAGAGGTTGAAGGAACTGGGCTGGTTTGGTGGACATGGGGCTGAGGGTTGAGCTGTGGGGAGTCCCAGAGAGACACCAGTCAGCAACAGTCTGGGTGCTCAAACCCGCTTGGCTTCCCGGGGCTTCAGAACCAAACCAAAACTTTGGCTTGGGAGGGCTTCAATTGGATGGGGCTGCGGGCATCTCCTTACTAGCCATTCACACTCAGGCAGGTGATAATTATAATAATAGTAATAAATAATCATGATATTTGTTAAGTGCTTAAGATAATACTGATAATAATAAATGATAATGATATCTGTTTAGTGCTTACTGTGTGCTAAGCATTCATTCATTGAAATGTATTTATTGAGCGCTTACTGTGTGCAGAGCATTGTACTAAGGGCTGAGGTAGAGACAAGATAATCAGGTCCCACATCAGACTCATAGCCTAAATAGGAGGGAGAACAGGTTTTGAGTCCTTGCTTTGCAAATGAGGGAACTGAGGCACAGAGAAGTTAAGTGACTTGCCCAAGGTCACCCAACAGGCAAATGGCAAAACCAGGTCCTCTGGCTCCCAGCCCTGTGCTCTTTTCAGTAGGTTATGCTGCTTCCACAGGTGTAATTTAGGTTAATTCCTGGAAAACCATCTCCTCATTTCCAAGGCTTTCCTTGGATGATGTATAGATGGAGTTGGGATTTATCATAAAGAGGGTTTCCATAAAAAACTGAAACTTGGAACAGCGTGGTACTTGGTGGACAGTGACAGAAACAGTATATTCATGATCTTTCATTATTATTAATTATTTTTAATTATAAATGAAAAGAGTAATGCTATTAAGCTCTTTCTGTGTGTCTAGCACAGTCCTAAATGCTTGTGTAGATACAAGATCATCAGTTCAGTCACAGTCCCTGTCCCACACAGGGCACACACTCTGAGAGGGAGGGAGAACAGGTATTTTATTCCCATCCCATTTTACAGATGAAGAAACTGAGGTCCATGGAGTTTAAGTGATTTGCCCAAGGTCACAAAGCAGGCAAATAATATCAAAAAGCAGTGTGGCCTAGTGAATAGAGCTTGGGCCTGGAAGTCAGAAGGACCTGGGTAATAATCCTGGATTTGCCACTTGTCTGCTGTGTGACCTTGGGCAATTCACTTAACTTATCTTTGCCTCAGTTACCTCATCTGTAAAATGGAGATTAAGACTGTGAGCCCCAAGGGACATGGACTGTGTCCAACCTGATTAGCTTGTATCTACTCTAGCATTCAGTGTTGTGCCTGGCATATAGCAAGCACTTGGCAAATACCAGAAAAAAAATAATGAAGCTGGGATTAGAATTTGTCTCCTCATGCCCAAGACTGTTACTCTTTTCACTAGACCAAGCTGCCTCTCTCTCTCTTTTTTTTAATGGTATTTATTAAGTGCTTACTATGTGCCAAGCACTTTACTAAGCGCTAGTGTAGATCTCTCTTCTGTTCTCTCCCCTCCCTTCCCCTCTTCTCTTTCATTTTCTCTTCTTTTTCCTTTCCTTTCCTTTCCTTCCTTACTGCACCTTAGTTCCTAAGTAGTACTCAGCTATAGAATCAGGAAAGGTGATTTCTGAAAATAAGACTGCCATCACAGGCCAGCCTTGAAAGAAAAAGAAAAGTTGGATCCTTCTATTAAATGAGAAATTAGTCCGCAATTTATGTGCTCTGAATAGACGAGACAAATTTCAGATTGCAGGGAATGTGACCACCAAAAGCCTTCTGACTTAAAAACTTTGCCGGTACTTCACCGAATCACTGTCAGACCTTAAAGCCCCTGGGAAGTTTGTTTGGAATGTTCTGTCCTCTGGAGAATCTTTTTTCCAGGATTCAGAAAGTTACTCTGGTGAAATTGTCCTGGCATTTTTGGATGCATTTATGTGTGTACATCCGGGCTCCAGTAACTGGGAAATTCTTTAAAGTGGACGTGATAAAGGAGCTTGGACACTCAGATTTTGATGGTTTCATGCCGTCCTGCTTTCTGGGTGAAGAAAATTCATTCATTCATTCAATAGTATTTATTGAGCGCTTACTATGTGCAGAGTGCTGTACTAAGCGCTTGGAATGTACAAATCGGCAACAGATAGAGACAGTCCCTGTCCTTTGACGGGCTTACAGTCTAATTGGGGGAGACAGGCAGACAAGAACAATGGCAATAGAGTCAAGGGGAAGAACATCTCATAAAATGGCAAATAAATAGAATCAGGGTGATGTACATCTCATTAAACAAAATAAATAGGGTGATGAAGATATATACAGTTGAGCGGATGAGTACTGTGCTGAGGGGGTGGGACGGGAGGGGGGAGGAGGAGAGGGAAGGAGGGGAGAAGAGGGTGTAGCTGCAGAGAGGTGAAGGTGGGGAGGAAATTGAGGTTTCCTTCTTGAAACTCAAGGCAGCTGTGAAGTTTGCGAGGGAGAATCTTGGGCTCCTGACACAAAAGAGGTTTGAGTGTTTAATCCTCTAGACTGTAAACTTCTTGTGGGCAGGGAGTGTGCCTACCAACTGTGTTGTATTGCGCTCTCCCAAGTGCTTAGTAGAGTGCTCTGCATACAGTAAGCACTCAAAAAATGCCATTGATTGATTATCAAAAGCAAAAAGTTTCGGGAGACTTATCTTTGCTGAACTTTGGTTGGAATGGATTTGCCTCTGTGGCCAGGGTAGGGGGTTCCATGTTGATATCAATATGAACTGTTTCATTTTCATGACTCAGTTTGTCTCTGTAATAGATCAATAACTTCAGATTCCAGTAAGGCCCCTTTTAAAGAAGATGGTTGAAATCAGTATTTTTGAATTTAAAATCAGGTTTTTTAAACACAACCTGGATTAGCCGTCCTTAGCCTTCTTGGTCGGCCTTCCACCACAGAGGAACGATTTAATTGACTCCCGATTTTCCTTGATAGACATGTGGCCGAAAAGCAGTCTCAAATTTGAGGAGGTGTTTATTTATGTGAGGGGCTTAACACACTTGTTACATTTAGACCGGACTGGGATGCTGGGGGACTAGAAATTAAACTGGAACATTTACATCTTCTCTCTAAGCTCGTCTCTAGACTGTATACTGTATGTAGGGAACGTGTCTGCTAATTCTGTTGTACTACCCCAAGTGCTTAGTACAGGGCTCTGCACCTAATAATAATGTTGGTATTTGTTAAGCGCTTACTATGTGCAGAGCACTGTTCTAAGCGCTGGGGTAAACACAGGGGAATCAGGTTATCCCACGTGGGGCTCACAGTCTTAATCCCCATTTTACAGATGAGGGAACTGAGGCACAGAGAAGTTAAGTGACTTGCCCACAGTCACACAGCTGACAAGTGGCAGAGCTGGGATTCGAACTCATGAGCCCTGACTAGTAAGTGTTCAATAAATACAGTTGATTGATTGTTCCACATCTGGCTGGTAACTCCAGGTCATTGGCCAGTTGTGATGATAGTTTTCATCAAGACACCCCTCAGCAAGTAAAGGTGCAGTGAGGTAATGCAAATACCAAACAACAGATACGGGACTTCTGAATTAATATTGCTTTTCTACTAAATTGGTTTAAGTAGTGGCATGTTTTGGGGGACTTCCCCCCTGCCCCAGGAGTGGAGGGTAATATTGGCCACAGAGGGTGGGGGGACAGTAGCCTGGGCCGGGCAGGGGGCGGTGGTTTAGGTGGGCATTCACCACTGTTCGGTCAGAACCCATATCCCAGGGAGAAGATTACTTTGATATGAAATTGTCACAATGCCCATTCAGCGTCCTTTCACACTTCCTCTTAGAGCCTGGGTTTTGTTTAGGGACAAGTGTTGGTCAAACAAGCTTTTGTTTGTGGACAGTCACTTGGTACAAGGCAAAACGTCTGGTCTAGGACAATGAGGAAGCTGTTTTAATGGCGGGCTTGGACAGTTGTGGCATCACTGCAGAGGAATACTGATTTCAAGGAGACTTTATTAGACAGAAGATACCTAATAGAGTTGGAAATTAATTAGAAGGACCATATCTTCCAAATGCCATAGACAACAGCTATGTTGGAACTGGGGTGAGGTTTCTGTCAGCTTCTCTCTTTCTCTCTGTCTCATTCTCTCTCTCTCTCTCTCTCCCTCCCTCCCTCTCCCTGGGTCTCTCACTCATGCAACAGCTTTGGCTAACAGCATTTTGTGGTTTTTACTTGGGAGATGAATGCGCTTCTAGGTGATGATGCAGGGCTCTTTTCAAATTCCCCCTTTTTTCAGTCAAAGCCCGAGATTTCACCAAATACTCTTTCAGTGTATTAAAGGCATCCTCTTCTCAGAGGAGTAAACTATTTGTGGTCATAACACTGTTTGAAATGAATCGTATAAGTGATCCTGACTTCTGTGTCAGCAAAAAATGAAGCAGAAACTGATCATAGATGACATTACCTAAATAACATTACATACGTATGTCCTTTCTTTCACATTTCCTGCAATCCTGCTATGGCATTGTCCCATTACCTCAAGCATTGTCATCTTTAAATGCTGTCAACCCTAAACTGGGTTGCCGCCGATGAAGGAAAATAATCTAAGTGAATTCCAAGGCATTTTCCAGCACACTAAATACACACACACACACACACAGCTACATATTTAGATAGATATGAAGTATATAGATATCGATAGATATGCAGTTGTCTTTTTTCCTCCTCTTATATTACCTTCTTTGAGGAATCAGCTAAAATGATGACTCAGGAAACTTTCCCACATTTTATTGAAATACTCACTTTCTCTCTTTACGTTTCTTGGAGAAAAGAAATATTCTGTTTTAAGAGGTAATGAGGTGTTTGTTCTCCAGGTTAGCGTGGTAGTAGATTTAAGCTTAATAAGAATGCTTGAAGGAGACTGGTTAAATAATGTTCAAAGACCAATGGTTAAAAAATGTAGTCACCCTAGAGCTTTCTAATTCATCTTTCTCAGTTTCCTCATCTGTGAAATGGGGATTCAGTCCTACTTTCTCATACTAAGGCTATGAGCTCCATGTGGGTCAAGGACTCTTTCCAACCTGATTAACTTGCATCTATCCTAGTGCTTAGAATAGTGGTTGGCACATAGTAAATGGTTAACAATTATTATTATTATTATCATCATAATTATCATCATCTTCCCAGTGTCTCCAAAACGGATGGTTGTATACGGGGGAACCCTCATCTTGAAGTTGGGGAAATTGAGGTAGGAAGGTGACATCCCACAGGAGCCATTTGTGGAAGGGCTAGAGAGTTTGCATCATCCCATCTGCAAGGCCCATATGTAAATTACCAGATAGCACATATTAATAATAATGAAAAAATAATAGTATCAATACATAATGATGGTAGTTATTAAGAGGTTACTATATGTTAAGCAGTGTACCAAATGCTGGAGTAAATACAAGATAATCAGATCCCACATGAGACTTACAGTCTTAGAGGGAGCACTTATTGAATATTGAATCCCCATTTTGCAGATGAGGGAACTGAGGCATAGAGAAGTTAAGTGACTTGCCCTAGGTTACACAGCAGGCAAGTGTCAGAGCTGGGACTAGAGCCCAGGTTCCTTGACTCCCAGCTCCATGCTTTTTCCATTAGGCCATGGTGTTGTCCTATGTTTATATTTTTATATATTATAAATTTAGACCAATTTTGTCCTGGTTTCCCATAAAATGTTCATAAATATAGTATCTTAGCTTTCCACAACTTCTTCAGGTAGAAGAGTTGATGGGGAAATTACTGCAATAAAATTAAACCTCCTGCTTTTTGTGGACCCAGCACTCATAGATAAAGGAGTGAGAAATGGGAACTGAAAACTCTGTTAAAAGGCCCTTTTCATTATTCTGCATCCCAGCACAAATGTGTTGGTGATGGTGAAAATGTTCTCCTCCTTTCTCATCTTATATGCTGGTGGTTCTATATAATTGAGAAAGTCACTTTTCTTTTAATGGGAGTCTCTCTGTATATCTTAGCATATCGTGTGGATTAGTACATTCTATTATTTGTAGGTTTCCAGAAAGATTATTCTCAAATGGCCATGACCTCACACAAGAAAATCATCTCCATTATTTCAGTGTCTGTCTCCCCCAGTAGACTGTAAGCTACTTGTTGATAGGGAGCTTACACAGAGCTTACAACTCTATTGCATTATATTTTCCCAAGTTGTTTTTTACAGTGCTCTTCATGAACAGAGTAAGCCCTCATTAAATAATAAGACCTCATTAAATACCGTTGATTGATTGAGAAGACGATTTCTTCTTCAGGCAGATGATGAAAACATGACTGCCCAGCGCAGTGCTCCTGGTGGGGTTTTTTGGCACTTCCAGTTGATGCCATTATGTTCTCCAGACACCTGAAAGCATTGTAACTTCTTTTTTTGGAGCAACGTGTAATAAGCCGACATATTGAGGAACCAGTCTACTGACTTGCAAAATATAGGTTAGGTGGTTTTATAGGGTATCAAATTAACCGAGTCTCTGACTAAAGGCAAAATACTACATTAAATCTAGCATAATGGCCAGCTTTACCCAGATAAAAGGTTGGAACTTCGCATTTAAGAGAGGTGCTGTCTATAGCTTCCCTCCCATCCTTCTTCCTTCTCTCCCTCCTTCCCTGTGGCTACTCCCTATGGAGAGTGTGTAGAATAACCTCTTCCTGCTTTACAGAGCCGTGAGATATCTGAACTGATGAGGCAAATTAAGGGGAGAGTTTGGGCCTCGGCGCTGAATTTGCTGGGTCATGTCGATTAAGGCAGAATGGTGATTTTTTTATTAAATGTTAATTTCTCATGATTAAGTTGCCATTTTAAGGTAAAGGTGGGGAATGACTGGAAAGAGGTGAAGGTGAATAATAACAGGGCAGAATCTCATGGCTCTGTTTGTGATATATTTGAATTACTCTGCTCCTCTGAAGTCTAAGAGGGGCATAATCCATGGTCTGACCATTTTGATGTATAGTACTGTACAATGAAGCCATTTCCTGAGGAATTCTGTACATCTTGTGGCATTACGCTAGGATCTCCAGAAATAGATGTGTTGCACGTCCTCATTTACTGCAAAATCCCAGTCCCAAACCTGATAGAGAATTGAAACTTCCATCCGTTTCAGGTGTGTGATTTTAATCCAGATCCCCATCGATCATAGAACTGAAAAAGAAAGAAAAAACTGAAAATGAAGTCTAGCTATAAGACAGAAGTCTTTCATTTTGTTTCTGGGACAGACCTTTATAAATGACCTCTGTAAAGGAGAGAGAGAGAGAGAGACAGAGAGAAAGAGAGGGAGAGAGAAAGAGATGTGTGTGTCAGTGTAGTTTTAGATAGAACTAGCATTAATCCCCACAATGACACAGAGTATGAACTCACTGTTTGAGCTTTTTTGTCTCATTGTGGGTAGTGAGTGAATTTGGGTCTCCGGGATGGGATACTTGGAAAATTTCTTTGGAAACAAGTTACAGTGCTTGGTAAAAGTGAAGTGAAGAGGCCTAGAACCCATTCCTAGAAGGCTCTTGGGCAGCTTCATAAAAGTGAAAAGAGATTCAGTATAACTAAATCTAATATCCCATCTTCAGTCACCCATATGTATAAGAAGGATCATAAGAGGAGTCTCTGACATTAATAGGTTTTCCTCCCAGGGCTTTCAGCTTTCCTGGCTTCCTGAAAGTCCAAATGACTTTCTTTCACCTGACTGAAAGTTGGTCAAAGAGGAAGAGGAGGCCAAGGAGGAGTCGCACAAGGAAGAGGAGAAGGAGAATAGGTAATGGGAGACCAAAAGAAATTAGCAGTAATAATAATTGTGGTAGTGGTTAAGTGCTTGCTATGGGTCAAGTACTATAGTAGATAAAATACAATCAGATCAGGCACAGTTCCTGTCCCACCTGGCACTCACAGTCTGAGGGGGAGGGAGAACAGAGATTTTAATCCCCATTTTACAGATGAGGAAACTGAGGCCCCAGAAGAGTTAAGTGACTTGCTGAAGGTCAGTAGCAGGCAAGTAGTAGAGTCAGGATTAGAACACACAGCTCCTGACTCTTATTTCTGTGCTTTTTCCAGCAGAACATGCTGCTCGTATGGATCCATAGAAAGACTCTGGACAGAGTTAGGATTATTTACTCATATATCTGGCCAGCCCAGAGACTCAAAAAAAAAAATGTGCAGAAGCCAATGTTGAAGATCATTCCATGGTTCATGTCAGCTGGGTTGTCCCCCTCTGGAGAACTCAGATTATTTTGTTTCAGGCCAAGGGGGATTGATAATTTCTCTGATCATTTGCTCACTAACTCAGACAATGAAGGAATTGGACTCTGAATTTGCCACTCAGTATATTAACATACCATTTTTAAATTGTCTTTATTGGTGAGAACCCCAGAGGGTTTTTTTCCCCCAATTAAAGGGATCATATTTGGCGACCGAGTGATTCAATGGTTGGTTTTACATGGGTTTTTACCTCTGCCCCATTTTTAAATAAGTACAGGGAGTTTTGCCAGTAGATAACATTGGCAAAATCACTTTGCGATTATTGAATGGGAGGCATCAAAAAATCCCAAGTATTGTTTTTAAAATCTGGGCCCAGGCAAGAATTCCCCTGGAGACCTTTCTTCCCTGTCCCAGGGTGCCTCGGAACCTACCAAGAACATCTAATCAGTATATCAATGGTATTTATTGAGCACTTACTGTATGTAGAGCATTGAACTAAGCACTTGGGAGAGTACAGTACAAAAGAATTGGTAGACACTATCCCTGCCCACCAGGAGCTGAGAAATGAACTTGGAATTTGTTTCACTAAATAATTATTCAGTTATTTTCTTTTAGCCCAAGGGGGATGGCTAATTCTCCAATCATTTAAGTATACTAACATACCATTTTTACAATGCTTTTATTGGTGAGGACCCCAGTTATTTGTTTTTGTCCAAGTCAAAGGGATCATACATCATGTCTTCAAACTCAAGGAGCTTTTTCACATGGTTCTCTGGGGTTTGGCTTTTCCTCTAGCTTGCATCATGGAGCAGGACCAAGAGGGAGAACAGTCAACTTGTCCCAACCAAATGCCTCCCCTCCCCACTTCTTTTCGCCCCTCAATAGGCCCAGAGTCCAGGATTCCACATGTCTGGTAGGCCACACATACCCTAATGACTCCAGCCAGGCTTGGGTTTCTGCGATCCCCTGATGAGATGCCCCCGGGGGTGGTTCAGTGGTCATTGGTATTTGTTAACCACTTACTATGTGCCAGGTACTGTTCTAAGCGCTGGGATAGATACAAGCTAATCAGTTTGGACACAGTCCATGTCCCATGTGGGGCTTACAGCCTTAATCCTCATTTTACAGATGAGGGAACTGAGGCACAGAGAAGCAAAATGACTTACCCAAGGTCACACAGCAGACAAATGGCAGAATTGAGATTAGAACTCTGGACCTTCTGACTGACTCCCAGGCCCGGGCTCTATATACTAGGCCACGAGCCCCGATTGGGGCAAGTGGCTAGCACAGGCCTGTGTAGCATGGGGCTGTGTAGTTGGCTGTTCCTAAGACTCGCTTCCTCATTGGGAGGGAATGCTGGTGCTCTTCTGTGGGTGAAACCTGGTGTTCGTAGATATTGTTAAGCTCCTGCTCTCCGGCTTGGTTAAGCCCCAGACTCTGAGGCAAAGGATGACCCCAGGGGTGCTGGGGGCTTGGGGCCAGGGGCAAGTGAAAACCAGGCCAGAGAACCATCTGAGAATTTCAGAGCAGCGACAGCAGCCGCGGCTCACTCTTTGGGCGACAACATCCTGTCCACAGTGGTTGTTTTTCCCTAGTTTTGAAATGCCCGTTTCCTCGTAGCTCATTTTGGGAGGGTGATGTGGTGATTGGTTTATTGGGTTTTGTCTTCCTGAGATCCATCCGTACCTGCTCACATACACCCCCCGCTCCCTCCCCCCCACACATGCACACATTCCTGCTTACACACACACATGTGCACTCTCAGACACCTGCTTTCACAGACACCCATGCACCCGCACAGCCGCTCACACATATATGCACAAACACATGCACAGGCCGACTTCCTTGCAGTCATCTCACACACATGCGCATATATGCTGGCAGGCACACATACTCCCCCACAGAAGCACCTAGCTCTCATCTCCTGATGTGAGCCATCCAGTGGTGAAAACCTGCTGAATTTTTGAGGATTTAAAAATGGATTAGCATGAGAGGCACTGGGAGTTTCTGGGCCTGGAATCAGCCTTCTATCCCTCCCTGTCTCAGCCTGAACTTTAACCTGCACCTCCCTTCTGAAAAACATGCGGTTCATGCTTTCCTGGTACGGTCCTCAGCCATACCAGGTGCAGCTCTGCTGTCCGCTGTCAAAAATGGGAAATAGAGGGAAAAAATGGGGTTTGGGGTGTGGGGGGTGGTTTCTGTTCCACAGTTGATTTCATTTCAATCAAAGCGAGTTAGTTATCTGTGAAACACTTCCCTTTCTGCAGTTTTCAGTATCAGAGTACCTTAATGGTGGAGGCTGAATGCGAAGACTGAAGGGAGAGAAGAGTATGATGGAGGGGGAGAGAGGAAGACAAGAGAGAGTGAGTGAAAGCGAGAGATTGAAATTAGAGTTGGAGGGGGAGAGAGAGAGAGAGAGATTGAAATTAGAGCTATTTATAGCTGTAAGTGAAGGCAGATTTCATCAGCGTTTATTTAATGTGAGGAAACAGAGTATAAGTGTACAGTCACCTTACTTGTAACTTCCTGCTGAAGCTGGCTGTAGTGACTGAATTTTCTGACACCGTAAGAGTCTGGTCAACCCTGCCAGCTCATGGAAGGTCAGTCCGGCAACTGTCACGCGAAAGCTTCAAAAGCAGGCACCATCGATAGTGACCCGCCTTTGCCGAGAAATCTGAGGGTTTTCTAATTAACGGAGGAGCTCCAAATTAGAGCAAAGCTGCTCGACAAGCCCCCTCATATATGCCGTAAGTGTCATAGCGCAGATAATCATTACTTCTAACAAGCTTCTGATTTTTAACAGGAGTGACGCGACTAAATCAGCTCATAATGGCTCGCTTTCAAAGAAAAAAAAAGGCTCGCACTGCTGGTTCAGTCCCTTCTCTGAATTCCCATCCTTTGTTTCTGGCCGAGTGCTATCCCGGCACCGATCCGGATTTTGCGGCTCAGCCTGGCAGCCACCGGCCCTCATCCCCATTCCTTATGGTGTATTTGTTCAGCGTTTCCCTGCTGGGACGAGGAGCCCCGTAGGTTATTTGTAACATTCTTTTATGAGGAGATGTGTAGCGTTTCAGATAATGTGAAGGCAGTTGGCTCTACCCAGAGATCGGGATGAAAGAACCACACCCCCAAATCTTGCATCTTATAACAGGTTTTATAATCTGGTAGAAATCTACACATGAGTTCAGGAGTCATTAATCATTGTGGTATTGGATAAGCATTTGCTATGTCCCAAGTACCGTATTAAGCTCTGGGGTAGATACAAGGTGATCGGATCAGATCCAGGCCCTGTCCCCAAATGGGGCCCACAGTCGAAGTGGGAGGGAGCATTGGTGTCGAATTCCCATTTTACAGATGAGGAAACAGGCCCAGAGAAGTTGAGTGACTTGCCCGAGGTCACAAAGCAGGAGGGTGGTGGGGCTAGAATTAGAACTCAGGTCTTTGGATTCCCAGGTCTGTGCTCTTTTCAGTAGACCAAGCTGCTTCTCTTATTTTTATTTTCCGATATTGAAAAGGAAACCAACTTACTCCGTTGGAGGAACTTTGTATCACCTTCAATCACCATTTAAACCAGTGAAATTTCTCTGATCCTCTGGCTCTCTCCAGATGAGCAGAGAAGGAATTTGGGGGTCATCTCTCTGCTTCATATTATCTAAGCAGTTCTGTGGGTGCTGAATGGACGATGCTAATCCCCACTCCCTCTTCTGAGGCCAAGTTCTGAACTAATGGGCCTTGCAGACATTTATAGTTGATGCAGATTGTGTGGGAGGGACAGGATAAAGGAACAGGTTTTTTTAAGCTTCTCTCTTTGGTCTTATGTTCATTTACTTACCCCAATCCTTGCAATTCTTCATGTAAAGTAAAATATAAATCAAAGAGCCTAGTGCTCCTTAAAAAGTCTACCAGGTAATCATATCCTCAAGGACCAAATTTTTGTGGTCTCTCCAATTTTTAACATTTATCAGCAAAAGTTAGAGTTAAGCATCTTTATGCTGTTTGAAAGATAAACATTTGTTTCTGTGGGGACTGTGCCAATCAATAATCTCCCTGCTTGACTCGGCTATCAATTATTGCTGCAATTATTTGTCTAGTTGGATATTTAAAATGTCATCAGAATGAGATGATTACATATTCCAGAAAGCAAGGCACTGTATAATCAGATGAACTGAATCCAGTTTAAATGTAGTGTAGTGCTAACCTGTCCTTCAAAGCTGAATTCTTTAGCCAGAGCAAAACCAATAGCCTTTCTGCACCTTTTTTTTTTAAAAAAAAAAAAAAAGAATAGGAAACAGATCCTAACCTTGGGATAGAGTATGATATTGGGGTCGGTTAATACTCAATTATGGGAAACTTTCCAAGTCTGAAAATGGAATTGGCCCTCCTGATACAAGAGAAGTGCATTTCTTGTTATCTCATCCAATTTCATCTACAAATCTAGAAATAAAAACATCTCTCTATTCTTGTTTCCCGTAGATTTAAATGTCAAATCCTGATTCATGACAATGTTTTCAAATGCCCCTTTTCCACTCTCGAAGCCTGATGCCTAGGAACTAATCAGTGTCAGGGAAAATTAAAATAGTTCTCTGTCAAGTGAACCACCATTTTCTTCACATTTCCTAAACTCCTAATATTCTCTTGGAGCAATTTCATCCTTCTTCAGCAGTCACAGGCCAATCTTCCTTGTCTCTTCTCCTCCCCCTCTCAAAACTAAATAATAATAATAACAATAATAATAATACTAATGGTATTTGTGAACCATTTACTGTGTGCACTGTTGTAAGCGCTGGGGTAGATACAAGGTAATCAGGTTGGACATCTGTCCCTGTCCCACATGGGGCTCACAGTCTTAATTCACATTTTACAGATGAGGTAACTGAGACAGCGAGGAGTTAAGTGACTTTGCTCAAGGTCACACAACAGACAAGTAGTAGAACTGGGATTAGACCCCGCATCCCCTGACTCCCAAGTCCATGCTCTAGGTCAAGGCACCCCTAGATTTCTCATTCCCTTCCACCTGCTGTGTGGGCTACTCCACTTCTCTAATATATGGAGGAAAACAGAAACATTGCCCCAGTTGTGCATTCTGTAAAAGTGATTCTTAGGATTTATTCTTTTGATTAGAGTGTAAACTCCTTGTGGGCAGGAAAGGTGTTACTTGTATATTTTGTGCTTTCCAAGTGCTTAATATGGTGTGTTGCACTAGTGGACATGCAATGAAAATATCGTTTCTGTATTACTATTAGTGCTTCCTAGTGTAGATTTTTCTACTTGTGTACATGTAGACAATGGATAGAATATGTAGCCTGCATGGCTATAATGGGCAGGCAAGCCCTGACCTGAAAAATTAATTCACTTGGGTCCAAGAGTGGACATTTATACTTGAAGTTTGTGATCAATCAATCAATCAGTAGTATTTATTGAACACTTACTGTGTGCAGAGAAGTGTACTGTGCACTTTGGAGAATACAGTTCAGTAGAGTTGGTAGACATGGTCCCTGCCCTCAAGGAGCTCGAAATCTTATGGGGGAAGACAGTTAGTAACATCAGTTACAGAAAGGGGAAGGATGCGTACATAAGTGAGGTGGGGTTGGGAATGGGGTGGGTACCAAACTGCTCAAGGGGAACAGACCGAATTATGTAGATGACTCAAAAGAGAGGGAGAATAGGGTGGTTGATTAGGATAGTGTGGGATGAAGGATTGTATACTCCAGTCCTGTTCACAGTCCTGTTTGGAAGCCTTTCCATTCAGATTGCATCCCTGACAGTTTTTAACTGCCGACCACCCTCCTCAAGTAACTTGCTGAGGTGGTGAGTTGACGCCTCCCACTTTTGCAAGCGCTGACTGGTTTATCAGTCGAAGGTTATCGTTCAGGGCCCCAGGTGCTGTACTTAACTGTCCTACATAAGAATGTCCCTTCTTAGTAAAAGAATGTTTCCCCTGTAGGAAATGAAGCCTGATGCAGTAGCCCCGGCAGATACGGTCGAAATAACATTGAACAATTGAGAGGGAACATTTTGAGGGGGTGGATGGGCTGGGTGGTGTGCAAGTAGCAGACCGAATCCTGGATCTAGTGAAGTGGAGAAAGAATATACCATCTTCCCTTTAAGGAACTGTAACAAAGAGTTGGGCTGAGGTCATTCTTTTCCCCAATTTTCCCTTTTCTCATGTCCTTTCTCATCCCTTGCAGTAAGTTGTGGGACAGAATGTTATGTTCGGGAGCCAGCCTACTGTCTAAGTTGTGAAAGACAGCCCCGTTACTGCTGTAGTGTGTGTCGTGTGTGTGTGTGTGTGTGTGTGTGTGTGTGAGGTGAGAGAGAGAGAGAAAGAGAGAGAGAGAGAGATTTGTGTCCAGCAACTTAGTGTAACTCCCAAGAGAGTTGGGAGGTATTAGGGTTGTTGCTCTTTAGTTCTGATCCTCAGCGTTTATGTGTTTATGGTCTTTCCACTGTATGTTCAAACATTTATTTTGATTACTCTGTAAATCCTTTTATGTCAGCCTCTCCCAATGGAATGTCAGCTCCTTGTGGCCACGGAATGTGTAGTTCGCTTGTTTTGTACTTCCCAGCTCTTAGTTACAGTTCATTGCACCCAGTGGGTGCTCCAGTAAATACTGTTATTGCCAACACCACCACTACTACTGCTACTACTACTGTGATTGCCACCACTTATCTGCTGTGTGACCTTGGGGACGTCACTTCACTTCTCTGGGCCTCAGTTACCTCATCTGTAAAAAGAGGATTGAGACTGTGAGCCCCATGTGGGACAGGGTCTGTGACCAATCCAATTTGCATGTGTCCACCCTAGCATTTAGTACAGTGTCTGGAAGTTAAGTAAGTTAAGTAAGTGCTTAACAAATATCCCAATTATTATTGTTATTACTACTGCTGCTCCTTCGACTGCTACTATTACTGTCACTACTCTGTTACTACTACTGGATGTCCTGTTTATCCTATTTTGTGGAGCTGAGATGATTCAGAAAGAAGCCATTAGGCTCTGTGAAAGAAGGGCGGTTTATTAGAGGAATGGCTTGAATCTCTACGGAAGTTGAGACTGGTTGACTGGATTACCTTTCCTTTGGAACAGTCTTGTTCTTTTCCCCAACTTGCACCTAATCTCATGTGCCCCCCTCCCCCCAAATCTGTGTCAAGCATAGAGAGAGGGCCCGGTCTGGCTGTGGGAATTCAGAACCAGGTTTTCACTTGAACTGGTGATGTTTCAGGTTGACCACTCCCCAGTCCCCTTCTTGGAGCTCGTTTCCACTAGGCATCCTCTCTCTCGTATCTCTGGGCTCTGCTCGCAGCCTCAGCCTCACGGAGGTAAATTAAGCAACTCCTTGTGGCCTCTAGGAAGGCGCTTGCTAACGTTTGGTGCAACCCAGGTAATTAGGCATGTGCTGCTTCAGCTGCTCTCCTTGCGTCTGCAGGAGGATATGGGCAGGATGAGCTCACAGGTCTTTCCCGTGCTCAAGAGCTGCTCTGCCCAAGGAGTTGATGATTTTGCACACCCTCTATGGCTACATCTGCAGAAGCTTGTGGCTGTGGTTTTCCCCGGCCTGTTGAAAGCTGGGGCTCTAAACCGATATGCCGATGACCCGCGATGATCTGAACCAGTAGTCCGATAATCCGAATCCGGTAGTCCAAGCTCTTCCATCTTTTGCGGGCTGGAGACCGCTTGGAGCAAGAGTCAGGCGGTGTTGGGAAGTCCGGGGGAGGGAACAATGGGAAGGGAAGGGAATGGAAAACAATTTGTCAAGAAAGTGTAAGAAAATTTGACACAATAGATTGTAACTCCTCTGTAACTGTGCAGTTACACTGTGTGTGAATAGTGAATTATTAACTTGATTGTCCGTAACAACCTTTGAGTAAATACACAATGACAGATTGCTAAAATAGGTACCGTGAACTTGATAGTTTAGCAGCTACCTTCAAGGAGCTGTGATAATCTACTGGGTCAAGGCTTGTTAGGAGGTTTCTCAGTTAGTGAATCATTTACCTATGGGACCTCAGGCGCTCCTGGAAGTGGGGATTTTGTTCTGCCCACTGGCCCAGGGGCTCCTTACTATCGTTGAGGTCTGGTCGGAGGGCGTGTTGGAATAGGAATCAGGCGTGTTGGGATAGGAATCCCATTTACAGCTTCCTCCAAGGTCCCCACCTCCCCCCGATAATGACCATTCTTAGTAAAATTGGCTTGTCCTTTCCAGTTTGAAAAAGATCCAGGGTTGCTGGTTGACTATAGTAACGATTTGTCTGAGGAGGAGAGGACAGTAGAGTTGAAGGATAAAAGGGAACAGAGGGAAGGTGTGTATTGTCTTCCTGCCTTCCCCACATGTTTCCTGGGCGGTTTCAAATGGGTGACTTAAGTGGCTCTGTGCCTCAGTTTCCCTCCTCGTGCATCAGGGACAGTAACCTGTGCCATCCCTCTTCCTAGGGTTGTTATGAGCTGTGCAGGCAGGGGAGATGATATTTGCAAAGTGCTGGAGGCCATAAATGCAAAGTATGATGGAACAAAGCTGCTTTTGAAACAAGAGGGGTATCCTAGCGTTGTCCCAACCTGTCAACTTCAGATTTTTCCTCCTCCCCATAAATCAAAAGGGGACAGACACGTTTCATTTTCAAATTTTGCAAGAAAATCAAATCAAATCCAAAGAACCTGTCCTACGCTGATACCTCACATGCCAAGTTTGAGCCTGAGGCAAATTTTTGTGGCCGTGTAATAAGCCTCTTTAAAATGGTGACAGACCCTTGACTCTCCCGGCGTGAATAACATTGATAAAAGACATTTTATTGCGTTAGAGCTGGGGCAGGAGTACAGGACTGTTCTTGCCTGGTCGGCCTCTTTGAAGCCGTGTCTGCAGACCTGACCAGGCCCCACGTTGTCTGCCGTGGTTTCAGCTCGCCGTGCGGCTGAGATCCCAGGGCCTGGGACAGACCCTGTGGTCTCAGGCGAAAGCTTGGGGACCAGGAAGAAGTGCTTAATTTTCTGGAGGGCCTGAGAGATCTGGACGTGACCAATTGACCTCTGACCCCCAGGAAGCCAACTGGCACTTTGGGGGCTCTCAGACTTGGGGCCTGGGAACGTTCATCATTGGGGAGGAAGCTACATATTTCTCTGGGCAGACAAAGTGAAAATGCCATGGCCACTATTTTTTCTCTTCACCCCTTTCCTAGCCCTGATCCACTGCTTTGAGAGAGGAGGCGGAAACCATTTGGCTGCACGATGACTGTCACCCCAGTGTCCTGTGACTGAAAAGGAATTAGGGATGCTCCCTTGGGAATCAGCCCTTGCAGGATTTAATATTTTCTGAACTTTCCTCCTCTTGCCTGGATGCTTGGTTCTCCCAAAAATTGGTCACTGTGCCAGCCATTGTGCCCATAAGAGCAGAGGGGAGGACGCTTACTAGTGCTCATTAGTATTTTACTTGTACTCTTTATTAGTGCTAACTAGTGTTCTAGTGCTTTCTAGTGCTTGACTAGTGCTCTGCTAGAGCTTTTACTGTTTCCTGAGCACCTACCACATGGGAACAGACAAAACAAGTAACAGTCACGGCCTTCACTCTCTAGGAGTTTACAGTCTAATGGGTCAGGCTAAGGTGTTTAGAAATCTGCCAAGCCAGGTTTCATCCACCAAGAAGAGTTTGTGAAAACTAGCACAAGGCTGGAGTGATGACTCAAGAAGGCCGAGATTACGTGTCCTTACCAACTCATCCGCAGGCCACAGGGAACTTCTCCTTGTCCGTCATGCCTCGCCTGCTTGAGAGAAACAGCTGAAGTTCCTCCCTTTCCCCAGAAACTTCCTCTGGGATGGTGTGTTTGGGTGAGAGGAGGTTTTTCCTCTATTTGACAGGTGGGGCAGACAGAAGAGGCTGCCGTCTTCATGGCCGGAGATGTGTCTGTCCACAGATGGGATGAGGTTCCCCCTTTGGAAGGGATAGTTAGCTTGTTGGGATCAGGGAAGTCCCAGGGCCAACCCACTCCTCTGGTCACCCAGATAGCTCAGGTCACAGGATCCATTTAGTTTTTGAATTTACAAGACCGTTAGGTTCTGTTTTCCAGAAAATGCTGCTTGTTGCTTTAAATGCTTGGAAAGCTTAATTTAATTTTCAACATTCCCTAAAGTGGTTGCCCTTTACCGTGAAGTTGTCAACCCAAAGGATGGGATGAAGAGAGCAGCAGGGTGATCAGACCTGTTCCTTATTTACACGGCTTGTTTTTTCTTCTAGGTCACACCTGCCAGTTCCTTAGCTCTTCAGGAAAGTTCAGATGGCCTCATTATTTGCCCTTCTTTTCTCTTGTCCTCTGGCTTGAAACGATTGGTAAAGAGCAGGCCTCCATCTGGTCTTCTGGAAGCTCTTGTGCTTGCGAGTCTCCCAGGGGTCAAGAGTCATAGGGTCGCCAAACATCTTCCCAGCCCCTCCTCTTTCTCTGTGGCCTTAGCACCTTCTTTCTCCTGAAATGACATATTCCCAGGAAATGGAGCTGGGGAGTGTGGACCAGATGGAAGAGGAACTTATGATTTTGGGGAGGGCCTTTACTTTTGGACACCAGAACAACTGTTGCCAGTCTCCAAGCCATAGTAATCTGGTTAATTAGGCCTAAGGATAAAGCTGTTGTTTTGCCAGAATCATGCAGAACATTGGCTTGAATATGTTGGGCTTATGGCTTGAATATCTAAGTGCTGTTGCTCTGGCCTGTGTTTAGAGTCAAGGGCAGAGATAATCAGCACCCCATAAAGCTTGCCTTGAATGTCTGAATGTCTGCTCTCAGTATTCTCAAGTCAACTTTGTCCATTCAAAAAAGGCCTTTGGTGTCCTCTCTCCTGTTCCTTCTTACCATTATTTCCCAATCCTACTATTCTAACGTGGTCCACATGCTCTGACTGTTAACCTGTGGGGTGGTGAGGGAGAGCACAGATCCTCATATTTTCCCCACCGATGCAGAATTCCTTTCAAAAAAGCAGCCAAAAGAAGGTCCAACTTGATGGCATTATCTTGCCACACTGCCAGATTTCTATAATGCTTTCCAAATTTCTTGTGGTTCTAAGGGTGCCCTGATTTAGTTATATAAATTCTATAGGAGATGCACACTGTGTGTTAGATGAGAGGCTTGAAGACTTCTTTGCAGTAACTGGGTGTTGTGTTGGCTGCTTAGCCTTGCCTGCCTTGATAAGCATTTATCCGAATGAGTCATTTGGGTCACTAAATGCACTTTTTCGTTGGCCCAAGCGCTTTTTGGTTCTTTAGGTTGAAAACGTTCATTTTGGCAACCGCTGTTTTCAGAAGGAAAGGGCCTGTTTGTTCTGTGTTTGCCCCTTCCTGTGACATTGCGTTTGCTAGTAGAGAGGCTGCCAGCAGTAAACACTGTGGCAATTTGAGGATCTCCCCATGAATGACCAGGGCAGGAAACTGGTTCCCTTCAAATCACATGGAGGATTCTCTCGGGCTTTTCCCCTACCCGACCCTGGGGTGGGATGCAGATATGACTGGTGGCTGCTGCTCTTATATCCTGGTCACGGGAGGCTTAGTCTGAAATTTGTCCCCGCTTCATTCCAGCCCTAGTTTGGATGGAGCAAAAAGTCACCTAGGATCTCCTTGAAAGTCAGACTACCTCTCTTTGAAATAGGGAGAGGTCCATGGGAACAGAACAGTTCAGGGAAGGGAGGCTAGAGCCACCTTGGAATAGCTCTGAAGAGAAGGAATAATAATGATAATTGCAGTATCTGTTGAGTGTGTATTATGTGCCAAGCACTGTAATAAGTGCTGGAGTAGGTTCAAGATAATCAGGTCAGACATAGTCCCTGTCCCATATGGGACTCACCTTCTAAGTAGGGGATGGAGAACAGGTACTAATCCCCATTTTTACAGGTGAGGAAATTGAGGCCCAGAAGTTAACATGATTTGCCCAAGACCACACAACAGGAAAGCAGTAGAGCTGGGATTAGAACCCAGGTCATCTGCCTTCCAGGCCCATATTTTCACTACAAGGCCACACTGGGAAAGTTTGTTGGTGAGAGGGAGGAATGAAGCCAAAACTGTTGATAGATGAGCCAGAAGTGTAGAATACAAGCATTTCTAGCCCAGTCATACTCTGACAGTGTGCCAGTAAGTATGAGGCCACGTTAAACAGGCTGGAATGCAGCTGATCAAGAACCCCAATCTAAGGCGTCCAACGTGAGTATTGAAGTTTGTCACCCAATCTCAAGAACAAAATCCAGGGAAATCACTGAAGAATGGTCATTTCTGTCAGTGACCTTCCTGATAAAAGTTTAGAGTGTAATATCTGGGCTGAGGAAATTCAGCCTTCTAAGTGTTTTAGCACTCAGGAGAGGAAATATCATAGACAGGTTTCACTATATTGAGATAAATGAATGATGGTAGATCCAAATCACAAGCAAATGAAAATACTTTGGGTCAGCATGCCAATCTGCACAATTTTTTCAGTGCCTTAAGCAGCTGAATCTTGTTTTTAACTACCATCCTTTCAAACCTCTTGAAGTGAAGATTTTGTCTTGTAATAATGAAACTCCATTTCATCCAAAACGGCCTTGTTTTATTGTTCCCCCCAAAAGTCCAATGCTGTGGTCTACGTATGTTAGGCATGCCAGACTGGAGGCATATGTGTATAGGATTTGGAAGCATAAAAGATCTCCCTCATTGGTGGGCTGTGCTGTGTGGAATAAAATAAAACGTTTCAGAGGTGACATCACTGACCTATTGTTTCTCAACTGGGATGAGCCCATGAGGATAGATTAAGCCAAGGGGAAAGGAGTGGTTTTAGAATGAATTATTAATGCAATTCAAGTTATTGAGAAAAAGGGATATGTTTTTGAAGGGTAAGAGAATTGGCAATAGTGTAAGAAATAATGTGTTATGGACTATTCCTCAAATTCTTTAGGTTTAGCAAGATGCATTCATTAACCAAGAGGCAACTGATAGAAGTGTGGATGATGGCACTGGCAGATTGATTAAAAAGTAGGGTAGTGGCGATGCTGAGAAAACTGCCACATTTTTCATTCAGATTGCCTCGACTCAAGAGTTTGGTAGAACCACTGGTTGAATGGTATTACAGAACTGAGTTTCAGAATCTGGTACCTGTAGTAAGCAAAAAGTCAAGTACTGGGAAGAGTGAACAATAAATAGTTGCATATATCCTTGAATCAATTAATCCTTCTAGAAATATTAAAATGTCCAACCTATGCCTCTTCCAACAGGTGGAAGCAATATGATGGATGGATTGCAGTATGAAGCAGCATGGCATAATGAATAGAGCAAGGGCTTGGGAATCAGGAGGTTTTGGGTTCTAATCCCAGCTCCACCACTTGTTCCTGTGTGATCTTGGGCAGGTCACTTAAATGCTCTCTGCCTCAGTTACCTGAAATGTAAAGTGAAGGTTGAGACTGTAAGCCCCACATGGGACAAGGATTGTGTCCAACTAGATTTGCTTGTATGCACCCCAGGGCTTAGTACAGTGCCTGGCACATAGTAAGCACTTAACAAATACCATTATTATTATCATTCACATGCTTTAAAATCTGGAAACAGTAAATGGGAAGGAAGTGATTAGACAACTATAAACACACTCCCCCTTTGGGAAAGTATGGTGGGAGAATGAAGACTTTGAAAAGCCCACCTAGTTTATGATTATTTGGGACCAGAGTAGAAATGTTGAGAAGCCTAGGTTCCTGCTTAGGACTTGGGCCTAGATGCTTAAAATAATCCCTGTCAGGTTGGAGACTAGACCAATTGATTCCTTGTTTTTGAAAAGATTTGGTCATTCAGTCAATCAAAATCAGTATTTGAGTATTTGATTTGATATATCAAATACAAATAAATTGGTAATTATTCAGCACCTACTGTGTTCAGGGCACTCTACTAAGTACTTGGGAGAGTACACTAGAAATAGTAGGTGTCCTGTCCTCAAAGACTTTATAATCTAGTAGTAGATTCTATCGATTGGTGGTATTTATTGAGTGCTTATTGGTTGCAGAACACTGTACTAAACCCTTGGGATAGGGAGGGTAGAGGGGAATAAAGCCTACCACAAATTCATAAATTCAAGCTGGATGAGAGCATTGCAGTTCCCAGCAATCCCCACCTAAGGAGTCGGAGACAGAAAAGGAAGAGGAAGGGAGGCCAGGGGCATATTTTTCAGCGGAATGAAAAACAACGCTCTTGAATTCTTTCCAGTTTGGGGGTTGGGGGAGGCCCACAAACACCATATGGTCAAAAAAAGGCAGGGGAAGGGGTAGATTGAAGGACCTTCCGAAACTCCCATGTCCGAGAGCACAAGTTGTAAGATTTTATTTCACCCACATTACAATGAAATCTTTTGACGGTCTTGGAATGGAAGCAACAAAACCCCAGGCAGCCAATTGCCAGTGTGTCCCAGTCATACGGGTAGGTTACAGGCCACTTGGGGTTAAAGACAGCTAGTGCAAGTGGAGTGGGGTTTTCCTCTCCCAAAATTAACCACAGGTGCTTTCCACAAAAGATTAGGCTACTCTTCAGTTGCTCCCTTGATTCAACTCTTAGGGCTAGTCAGGCCAATTTGACCCGCAAGCAGTGGAAGAAATCAGTCAATCAATCAGTGGTATTCACTGAGTGCTTACAGTGTGTAGAGGCCTGTACTAAGTGCTTGGGAGGGTACGATATAATAGAAGTGGTAGACAGGTTCCCTGCCCACAACAAGCTTACAGTCTAGAGGGGAAGACAGACATTATTATAAATAAATAATGAGGTCCCTGGGAAATCCTCACACTACCTGGAGGCTGGTTTGAGAGAAGAAATCAGGCAAGGACTTTGGTTGATTTTTTGCTGATTTTGGAGTTGCAGCTGGGGCTAGTGTCATTTTCTATCCCAGGGATTGCCTAAAAAAGATTTTAGAAAGTCAGGGTAGAGAGCAAGAGGTAAAAATGTCCTCAGATTCCTTTTGGAAAATTACCCAGAATCTTTGATTTAAGTCTTCATTTCAAATCAACCATCCCTTGGCATAAAATGTAGTAAATGGAATTTGTGTATGTGATTATAAGTTTTATTCCCATAATTTTAGGATTTGGGGGTGGGGGGAGGAAGGGACTTTCATGTAGTGTTCATGTGTCCAAACCTCAGTAACAGTCTACTTTTGTGAGCCTGGTAACAAAAGATTCATGTGGCCGGTACAGGAGCTGACAAGAGCAGCATGCTATTGTGACAGAGCAGGCGGGCAATGAAAGGAACCCTTGTGTCTCCTTTCTCCCGTCTCCTGGCCTTACTTATCAGAGCAGCTTTTATAAGGGGAACAGGATGTATCTTACACCTGAGATTGGTCATAACAACATTTTAGGGACTCTCAATATTAAAATCATGAAAAGCATCCCTTATGCATTCATAATCCAAGCCACTTATATGTCCTGTTCCTTTCCACCCCCGCTCCCCTCCCCATTCATTTCCCTCCCCAGTCCCCCCCCCCCAAATTAAACATGCACACCTCCAAATCACTGGGTCAGGTTGAATATAACCCTTTCTGCCAAAGACCCGATTACCTCACGGTTGACATCTAACATGCCCAGTTATCTGCAGGGGGACTGGGAAAATCTAGTAACTTCCGAGGTGAACCGTGACATCTTTTTGGGGGCAGAAATCCAGGCATCTCTTCTTAGGAAATCTCCGGGCAAGTCCCGGAAAAGGATGAGACACTTGAAAATGTATTTCTAAGTGTTGGCTGCCGTTTTCCATCACCAGGGTGCAACAGTGCACAGGGTTTGGGAGCTGGCTGTGCAGAAAGAGGAGTCGTGTCTGCAGTGGGTGCTCAGGGGAGGTGGGTGGTTAAATTGATGCTTGAGTTGGCCAATTTCAGGGAGGGCTTTCAACATTCTGGAGCAATGTGGGCTTGAGTTGTTCAGGACTTTCCCTCCCCTTATCCTGAGCTACTTTTTCAGTGCCTCTCCCTCAGATCAGGCAGGGCACAAACTTCCCCCCTTCAAAGCCCTATTGAAAACTCACCTCCTCCAGGAGGCCTTCCCAGACTAAGCCCCCCTTTTAATAATAATAATAATAATAATAATGGTGGTATTTGTTAAGTGCTTACTATGTGCAAAACACTGTTCTAAGCTCTGGGGGAGATACAAGGTGATCATGTTGTCCCATGTGGGACTCACAGTTTTAATCTCCATTTTACAGATGAGGGAACTGAGGCACAGAGAAGTTAAGTGATGTGCTCAAAGTCACACAGCTGGCAAGTGGCGAGGCCAGGATTAGAACCCATGACCTCTGACTCCCAAGCCCGGGCTCTTTCCACTGAGCCACGCTTTTCCTAACCC
This sequence comes from Ornithorhynchus anatinus, assembly GCF_004115215.2. Taxonomy (NCBI): domain Eukaryota; kingdom Metazoa; phylum Chordata; class Mammalia; order Monotremata; family Ornithorhynchidae; genus Ornithorhynchus; species Ornithorhynchus anatinus. Next base: position 54,449,787 of record NC_041736.1, read on the forward strand.
CCCGCCCTATCGCCCCCACTCGCTCCCTCTGCTCTACCCCCTCACCGCCCCACAGCCCTTGTGTGTATATATGTACATATTTATAATACTATTTATTTTATTAATGATGTGTATATAGCTATAATTCTGTTTATATTGATGCTATTGATGCCTGTTTTCTTGTTTTGATGTCTGTCTCCTCCCTTCTAGACTATGATGAGCCCATTGTGGGTGGGGATTGTCTCTGTTGCTGAATTGTACTTTCCAAACCCTTAGTACTTTGCACACAGTAAGCACTGAATAAATACGATTAAGTGAATGAAGGAGTCTCCCAACTGGAGACCCCTAATGCTAGAAAGCTGAAATCTCCCTCTACCCCTTTCTCCTATGCCTAAGACTCCAACCAAGACTTTCCTTTGGAGTGAGGGTCTTCTCCTTAAATGCTGCCAAGCAACTGGGAGGTGGAAATGGATGGGATGGTCTGTGGGGAGTATTGCCAAATAAAATCCTCCCTAAACTCCAATCAGCCAATCATCCAGTGGTATTTATTGAGAGCTTACCATGTACAGAGCACTGTACTAAGCACTTGGGAGAGAACAGTAGTAGCTTTAATCTCGGTCTCAAGGAATTTATAGTCTAACAAAGCTTGCAGTATAATTCCAGAAGATAATCAATTTAGTGGTATTTATTAAGTATTTACTGTATGCAGACTACTGCATTGAGTGCTTGGGAAAGTACAATACAACAGAGTTGGTATACACATTTCCTACCCACAAGGAGCTTACAGTCTACAGTTTAGAGTAAGACTAACCAACTCTTCTGATGGAAATTACACTCCCTAGTTGCGCTTGTTCTTGGTGAAAACTGTTTTGATGGGAAAAGTCTAAGGTGAGAATATAATATATGTAAGTCAGCCTTGCAGATAAGCACTCCCATTAACCAACCCACCAAAATCAGCCACTAAGCCCGCCTCCTCCTGGGGTACACAACCCATACCGCACAGACGGTCAGAATGAAAATAAACCACAACCCTAAAACCACCCCTCAATGTTCTTGGGTTCTGGAGAACCATCAGTTGTTCTTGGCTTTTATCATGTGGCTCTCTGCAAGGCTGGTATCATCTACGTAATGCGTTGGAAGTAAAACCTTATGCTGTGTTATGGGAAAATGCATGATCTTTGTAGTTACATGCTTTACTGTGGGTTTCTTTCACAGATAAACTTCTCCACTGGAGGGGCCTCTCCTCCCCTCGTTCTGCACATGGAGCTCTAATTCCCACACCCGGAATGAGTGCAGAATTCGCCCCGCAGGGTATTTGTAAGTTGAGTGTTATTTCTTCTACAAATGTTCATGTGTATGGAGATTAGAGTTTCTGGAAATTGCCTTTACTTTTAAAATCTGAAGGAGACACTTCCAGGCTGCCTTGGCACCCACAAGCATATAATTCCATTACTCACTTGGCATCAGCTCCACTACCCTGCTCAGCTCCAGAATATTTCTCTCTTGGTCTTTCTCTCTCTCTCCTTCACTCTTTTTTGTCTCTCTCCATCTCTGTTTCCTTCTCCCTTCTCTCCTTTTCCCTCTCTCCTATCTTCCCCCCTCTCTCTGTGGTGGCATACAACTGTTTGTCCCTGTTTGCCCACCAGCTTGCCTTCTCCCCAGTTGCTTCTCTGGCTGCTTGGCTGGTGGTTGTGGCTGTGCCTTTGAGTCCATGGGCTTTCCTGTGTGTTTAGAGGTCAGCTTCCATTGCCTCCTGGAACATGGTGGCGGGTTACTTTCTTTCACTGCTTGTCTTTTTGAACAGAATAAAATGTCTCTTAAGCAAAAATCCTCCGATGCCCAAGAGAGATAGATGATCTTTCCAGGTTGTTGAGAGAATGTAGACATGGAATCCTTGGTTTTTCAGATGCCTATACGTGTGCCTTTTATGGGTTAATTTTGCCAGATGCCAAGCTAAAGCCACTGTTAAAGAGGGATGTATTTGTTTTGATGTTGGGGGTACTTCTGAATAACTTGGGATTGGTGGGTTTAAAAGAGTATATCCAAATGGGGTTGTTTAAAGGTAAAGCAATGAATTTTTCACTGACTCCAGGAACAAATGGAGTGAGTCATGGTTAGCAAAGAAAAATCCAAAGCACACTCCAGAAGCCTGAGGGAAAAATGGTGTTTTTTCTCCCTAATTTTTACCTAAATAAATTGTGTTGGCTCCCAGGAAACAACCTGAAAGTGAAATGTGAAGAGGAAGGGGGATGAGGGTGGGGGGTGGGCGGAGGGAGATGCGGGGTGGTGGGAGGGGGGAAGAAGGGAAGGAAGGAGGGGAAGGGAATGAGTGTGGGAGGGAGGGGAGGTCCTGTGGGTGAGGGTGGAGGCTAGGGGTGGGGGAGGTGGGCTGCGTCTCAGCAGAGCAGACATGCTGAATTTGACTACCTTCTGGAAGTTGCCTTTGCAAGCCGGCATGTTCACCCCGTGGCCAGGTTTAAAGCCAGCTGTTTATTATTTTTCCGAACTATGGCAATCCCAAGTTACAAAGGCGTATTGTTTGAGTTTCACAAGCCGGTTATCCTGAGGGCTAGGTGGTGCAAGTAAGGGTTAAAGTCCTTGTCTGCTCTCCCTGGAGAGCTGAGCTGGGTTGGAGGTTATGTCACGGTGGCAGAGAGTTCGGGTCTCCTCTCCGGTCATCGAGTCTCAGCGTGACAGGCCGGAAGCCTGGAAGCAACCTCTGAGCCTGCCTCACTTGGGGCCTCACTTAGGACCTTGCTTGGGGCCTGGCCTCTCCCAACCCTCCCCACCCTTTCTCCCCCCTCCCCCACACCTTGCGACTTGGTGGGGATGGCCCCTGGATGGGTGGCTCCTTGTAGGAAGGGGTCTACTGCTCCTTCCCGGCTCCCGCCTCTGCTGATGCTGGGCATGACTCTCCTACAGGAAGTAAGTCTGCCCAGTGGCGGGGTGGAGGGAAGACTAGAAGCTTGTTCCATCGGGAACAGGAGGGCAGGTAGGTCTCCTGGAGCCTGCCAGACTGGTCTGAAACCCCCTAACCAAACCATCCTTTGGGGAATCTGGGGAAAGGTCTGCCTTCAGGTGTCTGTCTGGGAAATATGGGTTGCACAGTGCTCACAAAATCTTCCTTCTGCTTTCAGAGCAACAGAGCTCACCTCCCTCCCTCCCTACACACAACAACTATAAGGTGAACATGACAGGTGCCCTCCTTCGTGCTCCTCTCTTCTCCCTCTTTCCCCTCCTCCTCTCTCCCTTCTGCTTCCATCTCTCTTTCCCCACTCCCTCTCTTCTCTCCCCTCTTTCTCTCTCCCCCTTCCTCTCCCCTTTCTCTCCCCTCCCTTCCCTTCCCCCCTCCCCTCTCTTTCTCCCTCTTTCCCTCTTTCTCCTTCTCTGTCCCTGCCTCTGTTATTCCTTCTCTCCTCTCCCAATCTTCTCCCCTTTTCTTCTTTTTCTCCCTTTCTCTTCCAAACAATCAGTCAGTGTTATTTATTGAGTCTATACTGTGTGCCCTGTACTAAAAGTTGGGAAAGTAGGGTATAATAGAGTTGGTAGGCATGGACCCTGCCCACTTGGAGCTTACAGTCTCCAGGGGGGACAGATCTCTCTCCCTTCTCTCCCCGTTTGTGCATTCTCTCTCCCCCCCGCTTCTCTTCCCTTCTCTTCCTCTCTCCTTTTCTCCTGTCCATGTCCCCTTCTTTCTCTCTATGTACCCCTCTCGTTCTATATTCCCCCTCTTTCCCTCTCCCCATCCCCCACTTTCAGTTTTCAGCCCATGAAACTTACCACATTTCCCTTAATTGGGTGCCAGACTGGAAACAGTGCTCAGCCCAAAACCTTCATAATTAATCAAACGCCAATAGACAAATTTGAACTGGGGTTCCATTTTCCAAGAGGTGAGGCAAGATGGCAGTCATAGACGTTAACCATTTCGTGGCTTGGTAGTGACCCGGCTTGATGCACCCCCTTGGACTCCAGCCCAGTAGGGTCAGGCCAGTGGTTAACCCTCAGCGAGCCTCCAAATTGACGTGACCGCTTAGATTGCCAAGCAGGAGTCGTGAATTGGAAAGTTGTTTTTCATCAAAGCAAATGAAGAAGAATAATATTATATTTTACACCCCAGTAAATCAATGAAGGCCTAATTTTGCCATGCAGGAAATCAATCCTGGTCTTTATAACAGTCGAAGATGTTATGAACAAAGTAATTTTGCAAATTATGGCAAGTAACACATTTATTGATGACTGTAGTTGAGGAATTTAGATTTTGTGAGCACTGTAATATAATATGCTGCACTGCCAGGGCCTGAGTGAAATACAGATTATATGCTGAAGCTGTAATGCATCATTTGCTATTAGTGGACTGGTAATAATTACCAGTTTCAAAGCAGCTCTTTCCATGTAATCTTTAGTCTCAATCGTAACAGCCCTTCTCATTGACATTATGATTACACTAGCTGCCCTCATGATCTAGAATATCTAGTTGATGGGAATACTAAAATGTGATAGCGAAAACTGTATGTTGTATGCTCATTATAAGATAAAATGCCATTTTCTCTGACCTAATATAGGGGAGAGAGAGAGAGAGGGAGAGAGAGGGCGGGTAGCATTGCATTGTTAGCATACTACTCCCGTCACATACCTTGCTCAGTCCCAGAGGAAAACCAGTTGATGATAGCAAAATTAACGGAAGTTTTTACATGTTAAGCTTTTCTGGGCCCCCAGATGTAGCATGCTGACTGGGCCCAACTCCTAGGGAAATGCAAGGCCTAGTGGATAAAGCACATGCCTGGGGGCCAGACGACCTGAGTTTTCATTCTGGCTCCACCATTTGCCTGCTGTGTGACCTTGGGCAAGTCGCTTAACTTCTCAGTACCTCAGTTTTGTCAACTGCAGATTGGAGATTCAATCCCTGTTCTCCCTCTTGCTTAGACTGTGAGCCCCATGGGGGAGAAGGACTGTACCTGACCTGATTAGCTTTTATCTACCCCAGAGCTTACAACAGTACTTCACACATAGTAAGTGCTTAACAAATACCGTAAAAAAGGGTATTTGGTCCAAGTGTGTGGCCCAAGGGAAGCAAGCAGTTTTGTTCCTGTCCTAGTTTTTCATAGAAAAATATGAAGGTAAATATTTGGTTTTTTAAATGGTATTTGTTAAATGCTTGCTAGGTGCCAGGCAGTGTACTAAGCAGTGGGGTAGATACAAGGTAATTGGGTTGGACTCAGTCCCTGTCCCACTGGAGTCTCAATGGAGTCTTAATCCCCATTTTACGGATGAGTCCCAGAGAAGTTAGGTGACTTGCCCATGGTCACACAGCAGGCAAGTGGTGGAGCTTTGATTAGGACACCCAGGTCTGTGCTTTTTCCACTAGGCCACACTGTTGTAAGCCTTTTTCATTAAATAGTATTTAGTGAGCGCTTAATATGTGCAGAGCACTGTACTAAGCAATTGGAATGTACAATTCAGCTTTTTGGGGGGACTTTACTGCTAATGACTGCCCTAAGCAGGCATTGGGACTCTTTTATCTCAGCCAGTTCAGATCAGGAGTCTAATTGCAGGGATACTTTCACAAGCGCTTAGTACGGTCCCCTGAACACAGTAAACTCTCAGTAAATGCCATAGATTGATCCCAGCCCGGCTTGGCAGAGCCCCACCATATGACTCCTGCAGGAACTCTGCGGCCTTTTGGAAGTCTGGCTGGTACCGGATGCCAGGATGCTGCGAGAACTGTCAGGAAGATACTCTCGATGATGCTTTTTATTTCCCTTCGAAGAAAAGAAGCAAACAAGAATAGGTAGATAACGTGATAGTAAAGTCAGTGTTTTCTTTCAAAATCTCTTACTTTCCCTCTCCCCCCCATTCCTGCCCCCACCCCCACATTAGGCAAATGTTTGAAACCTAATTTTGGTATCTTATCATCTAATCTCGTTAAAGAGATTTACCCATGAGTGGGATATATGGAGTGAGATTATAAATGCATTGTAAAGTAAATTACCAGGGCAGCACAGGAGTACATTATATAGTCAAGTACAACGGCCGCCAGCTTTGTGGTGGAATACTGGTGGATTTGGCTTCTAGAAACAGACACCACTTGCTCTTATTTTTAAACCAACTAATGGAGGTATCGTCATATTGATTAAACCCTTCCCTTCACCCCAAGGATGCTATTTTATTTTTATTTACCTGGAGTTACTGACAGTGATTTGGCAAGTCTTAAGGAAATAATAATGTTGGTATTTGTTAAATGCTTATTATGTGCAGAGCACTGTTCTGAGCACTGGGGTAGATACAGGGTAATCAAGTTGTCCCAAGTGAGGCTCACAGTTAATCCCCATTTTACAGATGAGGGAACTGAGGCCCAGAGAAGTGAAGTGACTTGCCCACAGTCACACAGCTGACAAGTGGCAAAGCCTGAATTAGAACCCATGACCTCTGACTCCCAAGCCCGTGCTCTTTCCACTGAGCCATGCTGCTTCCTTTTAGACTCCCGTAAAAAAAAAAAAAAAAAAAAAAAACAATCCACAAAGCCCCCCAGAAGCCACCTTCTCTTGCTCATGTTTTGCACATTTTTCCTGTTTATCAGTCAGTAGTACTGAGCCCCTACTGTGTCCAGAGCATTGTGCTTGTCTGAGTGAATACGATACCTTCGTAGACATGATCCCTGCGGCCTTTAGTAGACAGATCTTCTAGCAGACACAATTCATGCCTCAAGGATCGTAGAATTCAGAGAGAGTTGGCAATTTAGTGGAGTTCTCAGAAAGTCCAAAGACTAAAAGAGAGCAATCAGTAGTATTTATGGAACACCTACTGGGTGCAAAGCACTGTACCAGGCACTTGAGAGAGTATCCTAGAGTTAGTTGACAGTCAAGGAGTTTTCAGTCTAGTGAGAGCGTTCAGTCTAGGGGAGTTCTCAGAAAGTCACCCACTTCCTCTGCCCCACACCCCACCGTCCGGGTTGGCTTTTGGGATGTGGTCATCGCTTAATTTATCTGTGAGTGGCCTGTTGCTTAGTCGCCCCTTCTTTACCATTGGGCCGCCTCTGGGAAGCAGGATAGTCCACAATTTGCCCTGCTGGCATTTTACCATTCTCAGAGCCATTTCGGTGAGAAAGAAATGGCTGCTCTTAAGGAAGGCTTTTATCAACAGCCCGCCGACCAGGGAGCGGGCTGGCTTTGCTACTTATTCTCTGTTTCTTCCCTGAATCTTGGCCAGAGCCCGTGTGACAGATCATATAATTTCATTCACTTGATTCAGCTCTCATAATAAGGAGGAGGCTAGATTAGCATGTCGCAGGAGTTGCGGTCACAGCAGTAGAAATACTTATTGAGTACCCACTTGGCGCCCAATTTTAGTGTGAGGTGTACAGAATACCTGTAAGTGACCCCACGTTCCCTGCCCACAGTGAACTGACACTAGTGGGGGTAGACGAGCGTCAAAATAAGTCCGAGCTTGTTGCATACCATAGTGTGGAGTTAGGCTGGCTTTTGAACTCTTGTGTCGTGGGTTTATGTGTGTTTGTATGTGTGTGTACACCCATACATTCATGCCCACATACACACACACCCAGTCCCCCAAGAATAGGTGTGTCGGTAGGCCCCTTTTCATGAGGTTACTCTTCCCAGCATTATTTTCCATTTCAAACAATATCAGCAGTTAGCGTATTTCAGGGTAAAATGACAGCCCTCCCTGGAGCCAGACCGAATCGGAGTGAAATGACTTTCTCCTCCCGATGGGTCGAGGGGGTGGGGGTCCCTTTCTGACGCTCACCGGTTTTGAGGGAAGGCTTTCGCACTGGGCCAGGTCCCGCCCGCTTTCCGGATGTGAGTCCTTCAGGGGACCCCTCTTCCCTTCCCCCCGCCACCTCAGTCCAGCATTGAGAATTTTGGGGGTGAGATTTTCACCTCTTGGACGAATGAGAAAGTGGCAGAGGTGGGGCGGGGGTGGGCTCGTGATGGAGGCACGACGGAGAGGAGAGGCAGGTGTGGGTCAACATCGATAAGCAAGCAATTGCCAATCCTCAGTTGGATGATTAAACATTTATGTTGCTGTTGTATTGTTTTGCAGGTAAAGATGAGCCCAGCAGCTACACATGTACAACTTGTAAACAGCCATTCACCAGTGCATGGTTTCTCTTGCAACACGCACAGAATACTCACGGATTAAGAATCTACTTAGAAAGTGAACACGGAAGCCCCCTGACCCCGCGGGTTGGTATCCCTTCAGGACTAGGTGCAGAATGCCCTTCCCAGCCACCTCTCCATGGGATTCATATTGCAGACAATAACCCCTTTAACCTGCTCAGAATACCAGGATCGGTCTCCAGAGAGGCTTCGGGTCTCGGCGAGGGGCGTTTTCCACCCACCCCCCCTTTGTTTAGTCCTCCACCGAGACATCACTTGGATTCCCACCGCATAGAGCGCCTGGGAGCGGAAGAGATGACCCTGGCCACCCACCACCCTAGTGCCTTCGACAGGGTGCTGCGGCTGAACCCCATGGCCATGGAGCCCCCGGCCATGGATTTCTCCAGGAGACTCAGAGAGCTGGCGGGGAACACGTCCAGCCCGCCGCTGTCCCCGGGCCGGCCCAGCCCTATGCAACGGCTACTGCAACCATTCCAGCCAGGTAACAAGCCGCCCTTTCTGGCCACGCCCCCCCTCCCTCCTCTGCAGTCCGCCCCTCCTCCCTCCCAGCCCCCGATTAAGTCCAAGTCCTGTGAGTTTTGCGGCAAGACGTTCAAGTTCCAGAGCAACCTGGTGGTCCACCGCCGAAGCCACACGGGGGAGAAGCCCTACAAATGCCACCTCTGCGACCACGCGTGCACTCAGGCCAGCAAGCTCAAGCGCCACATGAAGACCCACATGCACAAGTCGTCCCCCATGACGGTCAAGTCGGACGACGGCCTCTCGACGGCCAGCTCCCCCGAGCCCGGGACCAGCGACCTGGTGGGCAGCGCCAGCAGCGCCCTCAAGTCTGTGGTGGCCAAGTTCAAGAGCGAGAACGAGCCCGGCCTGCTCCCGGAGAACGGGGACGAGGAGGACGAGGAGGAGGAAGAGGAGGAGGAAGAGGAGGAGGAAGAGGAAGAGGAGGAGGAGGAGGACCTGACGGAGAGCGAGCGGGCGGACTACGGCTTCGGCCTGAGCCTGGAGGCGGCCCGCCACCACGAGAACAGCTCGCGGGCGGGCGAGGAGAGCCGCTCCCTCCCGGACGTCATGCAGGGCATGGTCCTGAGCTCCATGCAGCACTTCAGCGAGGCCTTCCACCAGGTCCTGGGGGAGAAGCATAAACGAGGCCACCTGCCCGAGCCCGAGGTCCACAGGGACACTTGCGACGAAGACTCGGTGGCCGGGGAGACGGACCGCCTGGACGAGGGCGCCGTCAACGGGCGGGGCTGCTCCCCGGGCGAGCCGGCCGCCGTGGGCCTGTCCAAAAAGCTGCTGCTGGGCAGCCCCAGCTCCCTGAGCCCCTTCTCCAAGCGCATCAAGCTCGAGAAGGAGTTCGACCTGCCCGCCGCCGCCATGCCCAACACCGAGAACGTCTACTCCCAGTGGCTCGCCGGCTACGCCGCCTCCAGACAGCTCAAAGATCCGTTCCTCAACTTCGGGGATTCCAGACAATCGCCTTTCGCCTCCTCCTCGGAGCATTCGTCGGAGAACGGAAGCTTGCGCTTCTCCACGCCCCCCGGGGAGATGGACGGAGGGATCTCAGGCCGCAGCGGCACAGGAAGTGGAGGCAGCACCCCGCATATTAGCGGCCCGGGCCCCGGGAGGCCCAGCTCAAAAGAAGGCCGGCGCAGCGACACCTGTGAGTACTGTGGAAAAGTCTTCAAGAACTGTAGCAATCTCACTGTGCACAGGAGGAGCCACACGGGGGAGAGGCCTTACAAGTGTGAGCTGTGCAACTATGCCTGCGCCCAGAGTAGCAAACTCACCAGGCACATGAAAACACATGGCCAGGTGGGGAAGGACGTTTACAAATGTGAAATTTGTAAGATGCCTTTTAGCGTGTACAGTACCCTGGAGAAACACATGAAAAAATGGCACAGTGATCGAGTCTTGAATAATGATATAAAAACTGAATAGAGGTATATTAATACCCCTCCCCGGAACCTCACGGCTATCCTCCTCCTTCTCCCGTCCCCCTCCCCGCCCCATCCCCTGCCCCCGAGGCCCCTCGCCCTCAAATCTGATTCCCTGTAGAGTTTTTTCTAGTCCCTCGTGATTTGAAAGAAAAAAAAAAGAAATGGAAGCTAAGAATTTAAGAAAGTGCTTGTCACCAGCACACCTGTTTTTTTTTCTTTGTTTTTTTTCTCTTCCTTTTTTTTTTTTCCTTTTGTGTTCTCACCGTTTGAATGCATGATCTGTATCGGGGCAATACTATTGCATTTTACGCAAACTTTGAGCCTTTCTCTTGTGCAATAATTTACATGTTGTGTATGTTATTTTTTTTTTATTTTGACTTAGACAGCATGTATGGTATGTTATGGCTATTTTAAATTGTCCCTGATTAGTTGCTGAGCAAACATGTTGCTGTTTCCAGTTCCGTTCTGAGAGAGGAAAAAAAAAAAAGGAGAGAAAAGAACCGACCATGCTGCATAAATTCTGTAATACATATCATGTACAGTTTTGTTTCGTAACGTATGGAGGAAAAACAGTCTTTGGATTAACCCTCTATGGACAGGATGAAGAGCACTGAAAAAAAAAAAAGCTGGTATATTAGGTAGATATCTGTGTCTGAAGGGTTAAAACTTATCAATTGGATGGAAAACAAAAGGCCTTGAAATGAAAAATGAGCCAAAAGAAAAAATAATAACCCAACAAAAAAACCCACGAAGTAAATTTATACTCTTATTTGGTTGAAAATACTATCTGAGTGCCTTGGACCCATCGAAGCCACATTGATGGTTCTTCCTACTTGTATAAACTAGTCTTTCAATCAGCATTGGGTGAAGTCATGAATCCGCAGGAACTAGTGTATAATTCTATATTGTATTACTCGCAACAACGGCTACCTAAAAACACGACTTAGTAAGTCCTAGTTAATCATCATTCTCCCTTTCGTTTCATGTTTTAAACAAAACTGATTATACCAGTATAAAAGCTATTTTGCTCCTGGTGAGAGCTTAAAAGAAATGGGACTTTGGCCCGCAGTTTTATTTTATTTTATTTTTTTATTGATGATTGAATTGATGTGAAACGTGCAAAGGCCCTTGAACATGATTAAATACACTAGTAAGGAAATTCATTTATGAAGGTATTTACTTTTCATAATACCTTTTATTGATTCTGGCACGGAAACAAATACATCCAGATCCACTTGGTTGTCAAACTGACGATCAAATTATAAACTTTTAAGACCCTGTGTACCGTATGAAAAAAGAGGCTGGCAGTAGGATTTTACAGAGTGTAACAGATAGAAAAACAAAAATAATTGTGATTTATTAGCACAATGTGGTACCGTTTGCCATTTAAACTAGAACAGGTGTATAAGCTAATATTGATACAATGATGATTAACTATGAACTCATAAGACTTGACATCCTAAAGAAAAGGAGAGAATTTTAAAAGTAGCAGTATATATATGTATAATGTACATATATATATACACATATATAATACAGACATGCACACACGCGCACACGTCTGTGCTCCCTACAAGTTGTACGTCATTTCTTTTTCATACATACACTGTGTGCTATTTGTGTTAACCCGGAAAAGGATTCATTGTTTTGTTATTAAGCTAGCATCTACCCCAGTTGGTGTTCAGATAGCACTTGACTCTGCCTGTGATGTCTGTATCTTTCCTTTAATCAGAGATGATACAGAGGTTGAGTATAAAATAAGACTGCTCAGATAGGACAATTAAATGCACTGTACAATTTTCCCAGTTTACAGGTCTATACTTAAGGGAAAAGTTGCAAGATGGCTGGAAAAAAAGCTAATTGAACACAATCTCATTGGGTAAGCATAAAAAAACAAAAACAAAAACTTTGCCAGCCATTTACTTGACTAATGAGCTTACTTGGACGCAACATTGCAGCGCTGTGAACGGAAACAGACTACACTTAACATAGAAATGAATGATTGCTTTCGCTCCTACAGTGCAAGGATTTTTTTGTACAAAACTTTTTTAAATATAAATGTTAAGAATTTTTTTAAAAAAACACTTCATTATGTTTAGGGGGGAACTGCATTTTAGGGTTCCATTGTCTTGGTGGTGTACAAGACGTGTTATCCATTTAAAAATGGTAGTGGAAATTCTATGCCTTGGATATACACAGCTCTTCAGGTTGTATAAAACGTGCATTGGGGAAAGGTTTAAGATTATATAGTACTTAAATATAGGAAAATGCACACTCATGTTGATTCCTATGCTAAAACACATTTATGGTCTCTTTTTTCTGTATTTCTAGAATGGTATTTGAATTAAATGTTCACCTAGTGTAGGCACTATAGTATTTATATTGAAGCTTGTATTTTTAACTGTTGCTTGTTCTCTTAAAAGGTATCAATGTACCTTTTTTGGTAGTGGAAAAAAAAACACACAGGCTGCCACAGTATATTTTTTTAATTTGGCAGGATAATATAGTGCAAATTATTTGTATGTTTCAAAAAAAAAAGACAAAAAGAGTGACATTGTACAGATACGAGGCCATATAATGGCCATTTGGGGAAAACCTGTTAGAATGTCACATGGATGGCCGTCACAGAGGGTTGTACATATCTTTTTTTTGTTCCTTTTTCCTGCTGCCATACTGTATGCAGTACTGCAAGCTGATAACGTTGGTTTGTTATGTAGTGTGCTTTTTGTCCCTTTCCTTCTATCACCCTACATTCCAGCATCTAAACTTCATATGCAGTAAAAGAAAGAAAGAGAAAAAAAAAAGAAAAAAAAAACAACGATGTTTTGCAGTTTTTTTCATTGCCAAAAACTAAATGGTGCTTTATATTTAGATTGGAAAGAATTTCATATGCAAAGCATATTAAAGAGAAAGCCCGCTTTAGTCAATACTTTTTTGTAAATGGCAATGCAGAATATTTTGTTATTGGCCTTTTCTATTCCTGTAATGAAAGCTGTTTGTCGTAACTTGAAATTTTATCTTTTACTATGGGAGTCACTATTTATTATTGCTTATGTGCTCTGTTCAAAACGGAGGCACTTAATTTGATCTTTTATTTTTCTTTGTTTTTATTTTTTTTTTATTTGGATGACCAAAGGTCATTACAACCTGGCTTTTTATTGTATTTGTTTCTGGTCTTTGTTAAGTTCTATTGGAAAAACCACTGTCTGTGTTTTTTTGGCAGTTGTCTGCATTAACCTGTTCATACACCCATTTTGTCCCTTTATTGAAAAAATAAAAAAAAATTAAAGTACACAATGGAAGCTTCTGGTGTCCTCATTTGACACACTCTGTAAAAGTACTTTTAGTAAAATAACAGGCTTTAAGAGAAGGCCAGTCAGTCTTTTTCAGGATTCTTTCTGTGGGCATTTTGAAGTGTGGTTGCACCCTAAAGGAACATAAAGAACCATATTAAAATAGATATCTCAGCCCAGAGATCATTTTTAGGTTTTACAACTCGAGAATAATTTTCAGGAGAATGGAGGCCGTTTTCCGTTTTGATGCTCCAAACTTTTTTTTCTAGTTATGCAGCCATTCAGGAGTAGACGTAAACCTGACCAAAATAGTAGCATTTTTGTAAAAATCTCATCTCACCTTTGGGATCGTTTGTCTGTAAAAGGGACTCCCCTTCCTCCTGCCCCTGATCCTCCCCCTCGACCGCATCGTGTAGCTCTAGAAAGCAGTGGGAAGGAAACAAAACAGTTCCCATCTAGCTCCCCATTCTCCAGCCCCTCCAACCCAACCATAGAATCTCCAAACCCCAACAACCGAAACCAGCAATCAAGTAAACAGATGAAAGATGCGAGGGATCCCCGGTCTCTGATGCACATCCACTCGTGTGACATATTGTCACAGCAGCCATTGCGTGGGTGGGTCGTGCCCAGTGGCTGATTTTCGGGGAAGCGGTGTGTGCCGCCTTGTGGATCAGAGAGCAAAGAGACCCATCCCGAGCCCTCTCCGCAAGCCCATGTCCAGTTTTTTAACTGGCTGAAGCGAAATCGAGGGTGGGAATCTCCCCCCTTGGCCTACCTTTTGGCCTATCTATCTTGGCCAACCCAAAGGTTTACAGAATCTTCTGCCTATGGTACCTTGCCTTTAAAAATGGACTCGAGGTTAGGTTTTTATTTTCAGCCCCTCCTTAGAGGTCTGTGTATGTTGTCAGTTTTACAAATACTGCATGCTGCAGCATCTATTTGCTTTATTAAAACACATACCGCTGTGATATTGTGTCTTGCTGTTCCTAGTGTACCTGGATGAATATTGCTCTGTTTTATTTTTGTGAAAACAAAACCAAAGTTGTTATGTTGTCTTCTCGTGGTGGCATTATTTTGGGCCATAGTATCTATGCCCTGTTGCCTTATGGGTGTCCTTTTGTTCAGATGTACGTCCCCTTGAGAGAGAGAGAGAGAGAGAGAGAGATGCCCTCCTTAAATCTCAGTGACGGAGAAATGGACAGTGGGTCCCAGAAGGCTTGGATAGCTGTGTCAGTTTTCTTTGTAGAAAAACGTTGGGCAGGGCAGGAAGTTGGGAAGAAGCAGGGAATGTAGGATTAGGGATGAGGGAGAAGATGGACAGGATGTCTGGAACAATTGGACATGGGCCAGTCTGTGTCAGGAAGGCAGGGAGGCAGCGCTGTCACTGAGCCCAAGGTGCTGAAGCAGGGGAGAATTACTCCGCTCCGTGGCCGCTAGCAGAAAAGGCGACTTCTGATCCTCCGCCATTAAAAGTCCATAAAGAGTTTATATCTCCCTATTACTCTAATAGCCTAGGTTAGTGCAGCAGCTCAGGTTGCCTTCCTGGGCCTCATTTGAATGTCTCGCTGGATGAGGCTCTTTCGGTAATTATATTTACATTCTAATATACAGTAGGTAATAAATGTGGGATATTTTATACCTTCAAATTTGCTAAATCAAACAGTGTGGGGTGGGGAGAGCCGGGCTGATAAATGAGGAATATTGAAATCTTCACCGAGCTAGTTAAATCTGTTGAGAAGCTAGATGGTAGCTGGCCCTCACCTAGTCCTCTGCAGACTTGAGGAAACTCTCCTCTTTGAGACGGTCTTTGAGGTGCATTAGTCGACCAGAGCGCAGTTTACAAATGTCATTGCCCGAATGCTAACGTAACGATGATCTGACACAAACTGTGACATTTTCGAGCTCAGTAATGAATTAATGAAGTTATAAGACTGAAAATCTTTGAGGCCCATTCACGTTTGTGTGAATTCTGAAGCATTTCTATGGCTTCTTGTTCGGGTTCTTCGGCTGCGGCTGTTTTCCCTCCAAAATGATGTCCCGTCTCCAGAGACTTTTGTCCGTACCTCAATCTGGAGAGGCTTTTTAATGAACAGAAACTTTAGATGACAGGGCACCGGGTCTTGCTAGCTTTGAAATCCCACCAACTTTAGCACGGAAACACCTTGAATGAAGGAACCCCCCCCATTTGAATCCTTTGGAATTTCAAAAAACAAGAAGTGGAATAATGAATGCTCTGCTAGCATTTGCAGTCACAGGAAGTGACATTCAGTCAAGGAGTTGTCTCGATACCAAAGAGTAAATAGGTATAAAGACATTTGTAGATATTTACAGTCATTAAAAAGAGGTTAGATTACTTAGTTTCTTAGTTGCTCTAAATTACAAGATTATAAGTTGCTTACTCTCATGTAGGTTAAAAATGATTAGCCATAAATGCGAAGTAGCCGAGATTTTCCTCACAACTTTATTACTCCCGTTATTCCTGGACCAGTGTAAGGCTAACACTATGTTCCTTGTGCAGACAAATCACCGAGTGATGACTGAAGTTAAAACTGTTCATTTGTGTTTACCCCAGCATTTAGCGTGTTGTGCCGTCCCTAGTAGTTGCTGACTAAATGCCACAATCAATCAAATCTTTCCAGGGAGGATGGGGTTGATTGTGTCCTCTTCCATTATTTGCCTTTTCTTTTTTTCTTTTCTCTCTTTTTTTTTTTTTTTTGGTAAAGAGAGTGTGTTAAAATTTAAAAGACATGAGCCACTTAGTGAATTTTCCTAAGTGGCCCATGAGTCTCTCTGCAGCTTCCTCAATTAAGTCTAAACGAGTTCATTTCCAGAGAAATTCACTCATTGGGCCTCCAACTCAGAATTTGGGGATTATGTGCGTGCACCATAGGTCCTGCTACTGCTGCGGGTTGTGTGAGGAGTTTGTTGGGAGTGCATTTTGCTTGCCATTATCTAGTTATCCCTTTATCCTGCTGCTTCATTTACTAAAACACATGGCCAGTGATCAGCCTTCAGGGAGAGTTTCTACCTTTGAACGTTTCACAGTTTTATCCACCGCAGTTGTGGGATGAAATTGGCTACTCCCTTAATGCTGGGGGAGAGCGGAGTCAGCTCAGAGCTCAGCTTTTACGTCTGTGAGGGCCTAACTTGGGCCCAGGACGACTCAACGGTTGATCCAACTACTGTTTTTCCATTCCGGGAAGTGTTGACAGCTTACCAAAGGAAAGCATAAAAGAAATTCATGTGTTCTTTTTTTTCACAGGAAAAGCAGAAAAGGCCCAAATAAGGGAATTCCCTAAAAATAAAAAACTTTGTCATTGTAATAGAGGTAGGCCCCCCCGATACCAATAGACGACAGTCTTGAAATCACCGTGTTGTCATATGGGCCAGTGGCCCCCTCGCTCTTTGATGTCCATCCGAACCAATGAGGACCGTAAATGTCGGTGAATGAGAAAAGCTTCTGTCCAAGCGGTTTGATTTGGATTCCACTGGAGCCTAATACATCCCGATGGCCTAGTGGCAGGCCTGGGAATGCTACAAGGAGAGACTTGATTTGCAGAATTCCCAGCTTTCCCAGCCCCTTCTGGGCAAAGCAGAGGCCTGGCATTCCACGGCCCTCTGCCCCAGTCTGGGGGAGGGTTGCGTGAGGACCGCTGAGGGCTGAGCCGCTACAGCATCAAGTCTGGGAGAGGCTCCTCTCCCTCCCTCCCTCCCTCCGCCCCGCTTCAGGGCACCATGGCAACCGGCCCCAAACTACCGCCAAGGTAGACTTCCTCAGCACCTCAGGATGCTCATTCCTGCAGCTTCAGGTCAAAACCCAGAGATCGGGAGGAAAACCTGGAGAAAAGTGGCCAGCCCTAAAAACGAACTGCGCTCTTGAGAGAAGCCACCAGCAATTTGATGCCACATGAGGTCGACGGTTCCGATTCCGATTCTACCTGCACTGATTCGTTGCCTCTTGTAAAATCTTTTGCTGCTTTGACGTTGAACTCGAATGACATCTCATGTTTTTGTTGTGCTGCTTTTACATTTCTTTTTATTTGTTCTTTTTTCATTCTTCCCCTCCCCTCTTCCCATCCTTACCCTTCCCCTCCTCCCCCTCCGCCCCCCCCGGCCCTGCGAAAGACTCGGTGTAGATAACTTGACTTGTTCCCTTCTTGCGTTTCCCCCGAGGGTGACGTGTTGGCCTCCGGGGACTGGCCTGGAGGATCGATTAGCTTTCCATGATATGAGAGAGGGACCCCTTTTTCTCTGGGTGGGAAGGGCCTAATCCTGGGAAAGGCACCCAGGGGTCAGCGAGCGTGGGACAGGAATTGCGATCTGAGTTTGAGCATCCTCGGGCATTTTGCGCTCGGTCAGGGTGATGCAAGTTAGGAAAGTCTGAAAAGAACTTAACTTTGTCGGGCCAAATTACACCTCTATTTTTTTTTTCCTCTGTCCCGCCCTCTCTCTAGGTTCTGCACACACCCCCATTCGGCGTAGTGTCCAGAGAACTCAAGATGTGTGGCAGTTTTCGGATGGAAGCTCAAGAGTCCTTAAATTCTGAGAAAATATGAAGCCTTTGGGGTACGCCCGCTGCCTACCCAGCACCAGAAAGTGGTCCGTCATCTTGCTAGTTTGTGATGTTTTCTGACAGTAGCCTCCAAGAAGCCGTCGTGTGAAGACCGAATCCTGCAGGGTCCCTCCTGCCTGGCCCCTGCAGCCCCATTTTATTTATATTTTTTAATAAAAACACATTTGGAACAATGAATCAGTCCCATGTTAGAGAGCTTCTGAACCGCCACTGGTTCCGAGTGGCGGGGAAGGAAGCCTTTTGAAACCAGCCAACTTAATTACCTGTCCTGTGGAAAAGAGCATGAGGAATCCCAACCCGTTGTTTCTATACATTATACGTTGTCTTTTAAAAAGTGTGCTTAACATTGACACAATAAATGTTGGAGCTTTAGGTTTGGTTGGCTTAGTCTTTCATTTTTAGTGCTTACAAGATGATGCGGCTGGCTATGACGTTGTATTGCCAAATCCCTGTCATAGAGACAGCCGCTGGGTATGTGGTTGGATGGGTGGGTGGGGGTGGGGCGGTAAGGGAGTGGAGGGGGTGGAGGGGAAAGAGGTTAACTTCTATAAAATGGCATAAATTTTCGAGGAGAATCAAAATGCAAAGCATTTGGGGGCTAAATCACAGCCATATCATAATTAATGTAGTAATAGAGTTACTGTTAATGCTGAAGTGTGGTTTTCCTGTCTGACTTCCAATTTGCATACCATTAAATAATGCATAATGCAGCAGATTGCATTTCTGGTTTCCAAATGTAAGCTTTTGGTGGAGACCATACAGTATTTTAATTGAATCCAAAAAGCTAGCATCTTCACATGGGTCGGTTGTAGGTCCCAAATCAACCAATCAGTCAATCATATTTATTGAAGAAACCTGATCAAGAGTGACGAGCTGAATAAAAAGCCTCAGTTCAGACCCCCAAGCCTTTCCCTAAGTGGAACTAGGTTTCAGCCACGATCCTGGGATCGGTTTGAGCTGGGAAAACGTGGAGAAAGGAGTTTCTAGCTAGTCTCATTCCTTGTGCAGGCCACGAGCTAATGTTCAGCAAGGCCTACAAACTGTCTGCCATGAAGGCCCATTCTCAAAGGGAGCAGGAATAAGACCTATTGCTTCTTCTGCCACCACCTAGAATGAGTCATTTCCTTGCTTGCAAAAGTTCCTCCTTGTCTGCCTTTCTGGATGTGCAGTTAGAAATAACAGAGAGGAGGGTAAAGACCATTTATGTTAAATTGCATATAATACACATATGGTAGCTTGTATATATTAAGCAATCTCACCTACCTGTGTATGTGTGGACATGGAAAGGAAGGAAAATGCCTCAGCTCTTCCTCATCAGAATATTGAGTTTATGCTCTCCAGACAGCAAAATAGTTCACACTGGATTTCTGTACTATTTGATGATAGCTAGCTACGGGAAGATAGCTGCAAGGCTGAGATATAGATGACCAGGCATATGTGTTTTTGTTTGTATACATGTGTATGAATTGCAGACTTAGCCAAGATGGAGGCTCCATTAGGTATGTCAACAAAATGAAGTCACGAACGTGAATTTAAAGTGGTGTAAACTGGTTTGAGCAAGGCTGGGCAGTTTGGCTATTCGGTGTAAAGTATTCATCTGTGTTGTGAGTTCAATGCAATACGGGCAAATGTTTCATAATCCATGAGAGTGTATTTCCCTAATCTGCTCTCCCTTCTGATGGAGCCCAGAGCGTGATTCTTTCCCTTGTCATTTGACCTTTCCATATCAAGTGAATCAGGATTGCCTAGTGGAAAGAGCCCAGGAGTCAGAGGATTTGGATTCTCAGTCAATCATAGTCAATCGTGTTTTGAGCGCTAACTGTGTGCAGAGCACTGTACTAAGAGCGTGGGAGAGTACACTGTAACAATAAACAGACACATTCCCTGCCCACAAAGAGTTTACAGTCCAGAGGGTTTTTGGGCTCTGCCACTTGCCCGCTGCGTGACATTGAGCAAGTCACTAGATTTCTCTGTTCCTCAGTTTCCTCAATTGTAAAATGGGGATTAAATTCCTATTTCCCCCTCCTACTTAAACGGTTGACTCCATGTGAGACAGGGCCTGTGGCTGACCTGATGATCTTGTATCTACCCGAGCACTTAGTACAGTTGGGCACATAATAAGTACTTAACAAATACAGTTATTAAACCCAATGAAACACGTGTATCTCTGGCATTTGACCTCAAGGACAACACACTCAGTTTGTGTACACCAGGCGGAGAAGGGACTCCAGACTTGTAGGGCCAAAAAACTCCCCCCTTTTCCCTAGGTCACCCCGAAGCCTCTTTGTCCAGATCCCCGTGGACCAACCAAAAGGATTGTCATGCTCAAGATCTGGGGTGTGCTGGGAGACAGAGGAGACAAAATCAAATCAGAACAAAAACAGTGCTATTCAGCTAAGCTAAACCTCTGATATTTACTGTGTCAGTAGTGTTCAAGCTTTTCATTCTGTTAAAGTTGTTCTAGGAATCCTTTGGTGAATTGATCCATTTATATGAGAGTTTTGCTTTTTTTGCTTTATGCTACCTGTTAAGCAAGTTATAATAATAATAATTATGGCATTTGTTAAGCGCTTACTATGTCCCGAGCACTGTTCTAAGCTGGGGAAGGTACAAGGTAATCAGGTTGTCCCTCAGGAGGCTCACAGTTTTAATCCCCATTTTACAGATGAGGTCACTGAGGGACAGAGAAGTTAAGCATCTTGCCCAAGGTCACACCGCAGCCAAGTGGCGGGGCCGGGATTAGAGC
Organism: Ornithorhynchus anatinus; assembly: GCF_004115215.2. Lineage (NCBI taxonomy): Eukaryota > Metazoa > Chordata > Mammalia > Monotremata > Ornithorhynchidae > Ornithorhynchus > Ornithorhynchus anatinus. The sequence continues at coordinate 54,470,450 of NC_041736.1, forward strand.
TCATGTTCTCTGACTCCCAAGCCTGTGCTCTTTCCACTAAGCCACACTGCTTCCCATACTGTGTGCCAGATGGCATGCCAAACACTGGGGCAGAAAAAATACTCAGGGTGGACAGAGGGCCTGTCCCACATGGGGCTTGTAGGCAATACATTTTTCTTGGTAAAAATATAAACACACTCAGCAAAATAAAGGGATGGTTATGTAGTCTAGAGAAAACAATAAATCCACTCAAAATATGGTCTGTTCTGAAAGGGCTCTGGCTTGTTAAACATGGCTTGTGGCTGTAGGAATCTGTAGAAATGTGTCCTCCTGGGTTAGTTACCCTTGTGAACCATGGGGGAGGGCAAGGGGAGATGAAAATGGGAAGAAAGAGACTGGCTAGAGATATAGTCAGAGAATCAGTACTCCCAGGCTTTCTGCATCCCAAAAGCTTAGTACAGTGCTCTGCACACAGTAAGTGCTCAATAAATATGATTAAATGACTGAATGAATACCTCAGTGGGGCTGGCACTTTACGGACGGGGGACCTTGAGTAGAATAACCTTATCTGGCAACAGGGAAATATCTGATTTGGTCTGATTTCATCGCCATTATAGGGTGGTGGTGATGGTAATAGTAGCAGTGGGAATAGGTGTAATAGAAGTAATACTAGTATTAGTAGTAATAATAATTTTGTATTTGTTAAGTGCTTACTATGTGCCAAGCACTGTGCCTAGCTAAGCGCTAGGTAGATACAAGGTAATCAGGTTGTCCCACGTGGGGCTCACAGTTTTAATCCCCATTTGCCAGATGAGATAACTGAGGCACAGAGAAGTTAAGTGACTTGCCCAAAGTCACACAGTTGATAAGTGGCGGAGCGGGGATTAGAACCCACGATCTCTGACCCCCAAGCCCGGGCTCTTGCACTGAGCCATAGTACTAGCAGTATTAGCAGCAGCAGCATTTTGAGCACTCATTGGGGGTGTTAAACTCTTCTAGGTGCTCGAAAAGTTCAGAATAGTAAAGTGACACATTTCCTGCCCACAGGAAGCTGGCACTCAGAGTGGGAAGAAACAAACAGAAGTATTTACAAATATTTACAACCAGGGGAGGAAGAAATTCTAGAATTGGTGGTTTTAAAAAGCTGCTAGGAGGCAAGCTAAACCTTCTCAAGAGAAGCTTCAACAATTTCTCTTGAGTTTTCAAGTTTTCAGTGACTATCTTCAGAAGAAATTTCTTGTAGGTACTTTTCACTCCTGTAAACATCCTTGTCAGTGCAGTTGTAGATCAGAGTCCAAAAGCCTCTTAGAAAATCCTAATTGCATTTTTTAATGAAAAACGTTGTTATTAACATAGGTTCCTGAAAGGTCTTTTCTATAGTCTTGATGTAGCTTTTATTTATCATTGAAATCCTGAAAGACATCCAGATATCATTGACCCCATTTTGTAGATTTGGAAATCGAGATAGAGAAGCATTGAGTTCCTAACCCAAGATGTCAAAGAGGTGCAGAGGGAAAGGGGTGTGGATTTGAAATTCAGGATTTTGTGGCCTCTTTTTTGGGACACTGCCCCAGATGGTCTTTCATTGAAAAAGGCTGGAGGGAGCCAGACCACATAAAGCTCTCGTTCAGGGTGAAATTCAGATGGGACCTTTGTCACAGGAGATTTTTTCTGTGGCCTCAGATCCAAAGTGAATGCTTGTCAAGCAGAAGGAAATGAATGTTACGGGTCTATTGTCTTTTTGTCATTTCGTTCCTCACCCCTCCCAATTCTGGTTTGACCAACATCGGCTAGTACACACTTCCTCTGTTCAGGTTGTGACAGAAAACTGCTTGCAGTAGCATCTGGTAGAAGTCGATGCTACCCTCAGGTAACAAATATATCCCCATTTCTGGGAGTGCTCACAGGGCACTGGGAGATACTCTCTGAGAGAAGCAGTGTGGCATAGTGGAAAGAGCACGCGCTTGGGAGTCAGAGGTCATGGGTTCTAACCCCGGCTCTGCCACTGATCAGCTGTGTGACTTTGGGCAAGTCACTTAACTTCTCTGTGCCTCAGTTACCTCATCTGTAAAATGAAGCAGCGTGGCTCAGTGGAAAGAGCCTGGGCTTTGGAGTCAGAGCTCATGAGTTCGAATCCCAGCTCTGCCATCTATCAGCTGTGTGACTGTGGGCAAATCACTTAACTTCTCTGTGCCTCAGTTACCTCAATCTGTAAAATGAGGATGAAGACTGTGAGCCCCACGTGGGACAACCTGATTCCCCTGTGTCTACCCCAGCGCTTAGAACAGTGCTCTGCACATAGTAAGCGCTTAACAAATACCAACATTATTATTATTATTAAAATGGAGATTTAGACTGTGAGCCCCACGTGGGACCACCTGATTACCTTATATCTTCACCAGCATTTAGAACAGTGCTCGGTAGGTAGTAAGCGCTTAACAAATGCCATCATTATTATTATCTCTCCCCAAGCACCTCTTCAGAAGTGTTGGGAAAGTTTGCATTTCAGAAAGTTTTAAGAATGGAATTAAAAGGAAGCCTGGGCAGCTGCTTTCATGGTCTGAGACGGAGAAAGAAGAAGTGGAGAAGAAGAAGTTGAGTCTTGATTTTGATTTCAGTTCTTTTTGGTGGCGATACGTTGAATCCGTGTTCTTTCTGTGTGTTATTGGGGCTTCCCAAAAGCGAAATGATGAGGGAGCCTAGCCCATCTTAGGTAGCAGGGGGGTCTCGTTCTGGTACCAGTTGTGAGGAATTTTCCTGCAGTTCACATCTCAGGGGAGTTTCGCCACCTGGAGAAGAGTTCAGGGTGAAGCTGTTTAAAGAGGACGGGTGATGCTAGTTATCAAACCACACTCACCTCAAAGGTCTGAAATGGTTCCAGCATCCTGTTCGATTCTCTGAACAGGATACAGAAAACACAAAACAAAAACACCCACTTCACTTTAATTCCATCTTCACACTGTAGCCTGTTAGATCATCCTAACAGCCAATAGCGTCACTTGACTGCTGTCATAGAGAATATTTAGTTTTGTACTCAAAGGTTGCTGAGTAACTATTAACTGGTTAAAATGGAGGATTGAAATGACAATCCACTTTGGTTTTCAGAGATTAGAAAACATTCTGGGCTATTTATTTTAGAATATCTCCTTGGGTCCCAGAAGTGGCACTGTTCAATTTTACTTACTGATGTTTTGGTTGCTGCTATGTTAGATGTGTGTAAATGGGAATACACCACCAATAATAATAATAATAATACTGACAACTGCGGTATTTGTTAAGGTCTTAACATGCTAAGTACTGTATTAGATTCTAGGGTAGATACAAGACAATCAGATTGGCTGATCTTTATCGGATCTCCTCCACTGCCATTTTTAAAAATTTTATTTCTTACTGGAGACCTTTCGTTTCACATTTATTGATTGAACTGGACACAGGCTGACTTCTGACTGTGCCTAATAATAACAATAATTATGGTATCTGTTAAACATTAAGTGGCAAGCACTGTTCTAAACACTAGAACAGATACAAGAAATTCAGGTAAGAACAGTCCCTGTCCCACAAGGGGCTCATAGTCTTAATCCCCATTTTACAGTTGAGGAAACTGGGGCCCAGAGAAGTAAAGTGACTTACGCACCGCGTCTTTCACACAGAAGACAAGTGGTAGAGCGGAATTAGAACCCGGGTTCTCTGAGTCCCAGGCCTGTGGTCTTTCCACTAGGCCACGCTGCTTCTGCTAGCTTTCCTAGTACTACAGGTTTTGTGAGATCTGCCGATCAGAGCCGATGAGACTGAGAAAACATGAAATGGGGCAGGACAGAGGAAATAAATTACCTAGTCCTGTTTGAGGATAACTTGATCAGAAGAAATGTGCCATGCTTTCCCTATCGATAGTTCCCTGAATTTCCTTAGACACTAACAGTCAGTCCCAGCAGGACACTCTGCTCCTCTATTTCACTGTTTTTTCCCTCCCCTTTCAGAATATAGTAACCTCCTTGAGAATTATAGATTTTCTGCACCAGTCCCATTTTCAGAATCTGGGACTATCTCTGCCTTACTCCTCAAGTGGGAAAAGCTAACAACAAATAAATCAAAATCAAAAATGGAAAACTGGATGTTTATTTTAAATCCCCTTCCTACCACCATCAACCAGTGCAGTTAAAGGTGGGTAAAGGGGCAATCAATCCTTGGTTACTCTTCAACTTGTCGACTCTTGAGTTCTTAGAATTAGCTTTATTCATCAATTCCCCCTCCTTTGGGTGTAAGTCCTGCTCTGATACATTGGGACTTACCCTGCTTTCGAGTTGGCTGGCCAACAGCACAGAGTTAGACTTCTAACTCTATAGAGGCTTGTTGAGCAATCCTGGGGCAGGAGCATTAAGTCCCAGTTCCTGTTCTGTATCATGGGTGGGGCCAGATTTAGGTTCTCTGGTGGTTCCCGAGCAGGGGGAGCCCTGAGGAAAGGGAATGGGGGACACAAAGACCAAAATTTACCCCTCTCTCTTCCCTTTTCCTTTGGCCCCACAGACACCGAAGGCTGGGTAATCCCTCACCGTTCTGATACTGTGCTCACCCCAGAGACTTGGTTGTGGTGAAATGCACACCCAAGAGGGGACAGCTGGTAAGGGAGGGGGCTGTTGAGTGGCCAAAGGGCCCAAATAGATGCCTCTTTGGCCCGTTGATAAGGTTTTCTGGCAACAGGATAATGATGGCAAACACCCATCAATCAATCAGTCATATTTATTGAGTGCTTATGTGTGGAGATCACTGTACTCAGTGCTTGGGAGAGTATAGTATAACAGAGTTGTTAGACATGTTCCCTGAGCCCAGTGAGCTTATGGACTAGAGAGGGCGTTGGACAAAAATTATGAATATGGACATAAGTAGGGTTGGGAAGTAGCGTGGCTCAGTGGAAAGAGCCCGGGCTTGAGACTCAGAGGTCATGGGTTCTAATCCTGGCTCTGCCGCTTGTCAGCTGTGTGACTTGGACAAGTCATTTCACTTCTCTGTGCCTCAGTTACCTCATCTGTAAAATGGGGATGAAGACTGTGAACCCCATATGGGACAACCTGATCACCTTGTATCCCCCCAGCGCTTAGAACAGTGCTTTGCACATAGTAAGCGCTTAACAAATGCCATCATTATTATTATTTATTGAGGGAGGGGTGAATAAAAGGTGCAAACCCAAGTGCAACGGCAACACCAAAGGGAGAGGGAGAAGAGGAAATGAAGGCTTATCTGGGGAAGGCCTCCTGGAGGAGATGTGTTTTTCATAAGCCTTTGAAGGTGAGGAGAGTGATTGTCTGTTGGATGTGAAGCGGGAGGGAGTTATCGGCAGGATACGGGTGAGGGGTCAGCGGCGAGATAGACAAGATCGAGGTACAGTGAATAAATAGCCTGGCATTAGAAGAGCAAAGCTATCTCCTTCCCAACACTGTGTCTCCCAGGTGTTTGAGGCACTCCAGAGAACAAGTCCGTTAAGAACTATTAAAACTTCAACTTCATGGAGCTTAAGGTAGACTGTGAGCTCGTTGTGGGCAGGGATTGTCTCTTTATTGCTGTATTGTACTTTTCAAGCGCTTAGTATAGTGCTCTTCACAAGTAAGTGCTCAATAAATCCAAATGAATGAATGACCAGGGTTCCAGGACTGCGCCTCCAGCAGGTACGAGACGAAGCAATAAATTCCCATTGAGTGGCCACGGCCTTGGGTCCCTGGGGAGTGGGTGCCTTGAGAAGCAGCGTGGCTCACTGGAAAGAGCACGGGCTTTGGAGTCAGAGGTCATGGGTTCGAACCCCGGCTCTACCACTTGTCAGCTGTGTGACTTTGGGCAAGTCACTTAACTTCTCGGTGCCTCAGTTACCTCATCTGTAAAATGGGGATTAAGACTGTGAGCCCCACGTGGGACAACCTGATTCCCCTGTGTCTACCCCAGCGCTTAGAACAGTGCTCGGCACATAGTAAGCGCTTAACAAATACCAACATTATTATTATTATTGCTGGTTGTTTGACTGGCAGATTTTGTCCCTAGTTCTGCTTTTTCATTCTAAGTTAGAGAATTTCAGGACAAAACAAATAACAGTGTCAGGAAACCAAAGCTATTTGAAGTTTAAAAAGATCTCCCCTTTGCAGTGATTAAATTTTGCATGGCTCAAGGCAGGATTTCTATCACTGCTGCAGTGTCTTAGGATTTGGAGCTTCTTTTTGTCTCTAAAGAACATAGAGGACTTGTAGTGTCTTGTCCATTATCTGGCTGGAATACAAGGAGAGTGTCCACCTCCAGTCTCCCCTTTCCCCTGGTGGTCTAGTGGTTAGGATTCTCTTAGTACAGGGTCTGCACATAGTAAACAATAAATATCATAGATTCATTGATTAGGATTTGTCATTTTCTCCACCACAGCCTGGGTTTGATTCCCTGTCAAGAATTTATCCATTGTCCAATTAATCCAGTGTCTCCCCCTCTACACTGTAAACTCCTTATGGGCTCTTGATGGGCAGGGAACTTATCTGCTAACTCTGTTGTACTGTACTCTCCCAAGCACTCAGTAAGCTCTCTGCCCACAGTAGGTGCTCTGTAAATATCATTGATTGATTGATTGATCCCTCCTCCAGGGACTCTCAGTGAGGGTAAGGGATAAGAAATTCAGACTGCACCTGGCTGGGGATGGATGAGCCTCAGGGGAGCTAGCTGTACAGAACTGAATAGGAAGCACTCAACAAGTCACTTGGCCATTCTCCATTCCTATTCTCTGACTTCCCGTCTTTAGGGTTCAATAGCTGTGTTTGCCCTGGGTGAGATAAGATCACCGTTCAAACAAGGGGCTGGCTGCTGATGAGGATGGTGATGAGTTCAGTGTCCTTTCCAAAGAGCCGGGCTGTGCAGTGAATGTCCTGTCCATGATGTCTCTACTGCAGATCTGCCTATTCATTCATTCAGACATATTTATTGAGCGCTTACTGTGTGCAGAGCCCTGTACCAAGCTCTTGGAAGAGTACAGTATAACAATTAACAGGCACCTTCCCTGCCCTTTAGGAGCTTACAGTCTAGAGGGGGAGACGGACAGTAATAGAAATAAATAAATGACAGATATACGTACATAAAGGCTGTGGGGCCGGGATGAATAAAGGGAGCAGTCAGGGAGACGCAGAAGGGAGTGGGAGAAGAGGAAAGGGGGACTTAGGGAAGGCCTCTTATACTCTCACGGGCTTCTTTAGAGTGATAAGAGCCCATAGTAGTGTTCTAGTAGTTCAAGATAGCAAAGAGCGGTTGGCTTGGCTCCGGGTTGTGTTCTAGCGCTTGCCATCTGATTGGCCCCGGGGTGTAGTTGAATGACAGCTGCTGCCCCAGAGCAGGGGTCAGGTCAGTCAATCAATCGTATTTACTGAGGACTTACTGGGTGCATGAAGATCACTCTACCAAGAGCTTGGGAGAGTACAGTATAGCAATAAACAGATACATTCCCTCCTCACAGTGAGATTACGGTCTGGCCTACTAACGAGGGTACTCTTCCAAATGCCCAGTAGAGTACTCTGCACAGGGTTGGTGCTCGATAAATGCTATTAATTGAGTAACTGAAGACCTGTGGCTCTGAATGGCCACCCAGGCTGGACTGTTGGACTTGTCCTGAGGTGGTCCAAGGGCTTCAGCAGAACAGGGCAAAAGCCTGGGGGCTAGGAAAGCCGAAATGTTACCGGTCGATCAGTTGGGCCCACTCCTATCCAGGTTTGGAGGGGTGGGGGCGGGGAAGGGATGGTCTAGGGTTGGGCCTGAGGTACGAATCTCCAGAGACGTTTACCCCGCCATCGCGGTGCCTTCCCAACAAGCGTGGGCTTGTACCCTCGCAGACCTGGGCCCCCAAAGGAAGTTTCCCATAGAAAAAAAATCTATGGAAAATGTCTGCTGCCCTGCACACAGACCCAACCAGAGGGCCTGGATAAATGTAGAATGACCCGACTAGCTGAGTAGCAAGTGAAGTAGAAGTCCACTGCTCCAGCGGTGTCATCCGGACTCTCCTCGCTTGCTCATGGAGAACTCCCCTTGGCCCGGTGGACAACGTAACCAAGCAAAACTCAAGTTTTCCCATCCGCCAGAGCCCTGGGCTCGAGCCAGCCTGCCTGTGTGAGGCAACAGAAGATTCACATCACCTGATGGATGGGTTGTTGCAACCAACACATCAAAGAGCCTCCAGCTAAAAACTGCGAGTCCTCAACCAGTTAATTACCGGAGATTTAACGTTTTCCAGTGGCGAGTGGCAACGTGCCAGGTGGTAGTCGAGAACCACTTCTCATCAAGTGTTTAACCCTTTGATGCTATATTTCCAGCAACAGGATGAGCCAAATTGTGACAGTTTGAGAATTAGGGGAGGCCTTTCTGGTGATCGCAGAAGCAAAATTAGATTTATTTAGTCATGAGAGTTTGGACATTTTGTTTCCTCAGGTGCTGCCCACGGGTCTTTTGGTAAAGGAGACTGATTTCTCTGATGACTTTGTTCCTTGGTGACATCCTGAGGTAGTGCGATGGGAGTTTCCAAGCAAGGGCAAATTCTTCGGTCAGACTCAAGTCATCTTGGAATTATAGCATTTGAGGATCCACCCACTCTATCCTGGGCACCATAAGAAGCAAGTTTGGAAAAGCAATGACCCCTGCCCTCAAGGGGTTTGTATTTTACAATAGGAGATGAATCACGTGGTTGGGGACGTATCCATACATGTCTGTGTGTGGTGGTATTACCTACCCACGCGGGAAAGCTAGTGGATAGATCTTTACTGTGCTATGCTGAGTGACCTGTGGGGAAACCGATGGTTTGGCTGTTGTTTGCATATTCCATAGTTTTCTGAAACCAGTTGTAAGTGTACTCACCTATCGAGCTTCACACCTACTCCGTAATTAGAGAAGGGAGTACCTGTCTACTTTTTTTCTACTTTGAGTCAGGCAGGTTTGGAACAGTAGGAACAGATAGGAAAGACAGATTATCCTCCTGGACTGGAGGAGTCACTCTGGCATCCTAACCGATGTGGGGTGTGAACTCACACCTGTCAACTACTACTTGATTTGGAGTTTGACCCAAGAAATCATCTTTCTTCTTTTTTTTAATTTATGGTATTTGTGGAGTCAGAGGTCATGGGTTCGACTCCCAGCTCTGCCACTTGTCAGCTATGTGACTATGGGCATGTCACTTAACTTCTCTGTGCCTCAGTTACCTCATCTGTAAAATGGGGATTAACTGTGAGCCTCACGTGGGACAACCTGATTACCCTGTATCTACCCCAGCGCTTAGAACGGTGCTCTGCACATAGTAAGCACTTAATAATAATAATGTTGGTATTTGTTAAGCGCTTACTATGTGCAGAGCACCATTCTAAGCGCTGGGGCAGATACAGGGTCATCAGTTTGTCCCACATGAGGCTCACAGATAATCCCCATTTTACAGATGAGGTAACTGAGGCACAGAGAAGTTAAGTGACTTGCCCACAGTCACACAGCTGACAAGTGGCAGAGCCGGGAGTTGAACCCATGACCTCTGATTCTGAAGCCCATGCTCTTTTCACTGAGCCACACTGCTTAACAAATACCAACATTATTATTAAGCGCTTACTATGTGCCAGGCCCTGTATTAAGTGCTGGGGTAGATCAAGTTAATTGAGTTGGACACAATCCCTGTTCCACACAGGGCGTGCAGTCCTAATCCCTATTTTTCAGACAAGGTAACTGAGACCCAGAGAAGTTAAGTGACTTTCCTGAAGTCACAGAGAGGACGAGTGATGGAGCCATGATTAGAACCCAGATCCTTCTGACTCCCAGGTCCGTGCTTTCAGATACTTGGGCTGTCGAATAAAGATCCCAATGGGGCACTGGCGTGTGTGTCCTCAGATCCTATTTTCTTTTCTGACTCAGACGCCCTAATTTGGATGGGGAAAAAAAGGAAGGACCGGGAGTTGGTCCTGTTGAAACTTTTGGAAAATCTCAGCAGACACTCTCAGCCCCTGGCAAAAAAGGAGTCAATCAATCAATAGATCAATCAATCACTTAATCAATAGTATTTTTTGATTGTCCACTGTGGGCCTAGCACTGTCCTAGGCTCTTGGTAGAATACAATGAAGGTAAGAGACACTGTTCCTGACATTGAGGCGCTTACAGTCTCACAGGGGAGACAGAAAAACATAAATTATTTGCAAACAGTGAGAGCAGGAGGAACATACATTAATAATTCTAATAATATTAATATTTGTTAAATATTTACTCTGTGCTAATGACTGTTCTAAGCAACGGGTTAGATAAAACAAAATCAGGTCACGACAGTCCCTGTCCCACATGGGGCTCTAAGATTCTACTGGTGAATCCATTTTTTAGCTTGTGAGCCCCATGAAGCCCAGGGATTGTGTCTGATCTGATGATCCCATTTCCCATAAGAAATCTCACTGGTATTTATTAGTATTACTGATAAATGAGTAAATGAATACACAAGTGGAGTATGGAATTCTAGACTGTAAGCTCACTGTGGGCATAGACTGTGTCTGTCTGTTGTTGTATTGTATTCTCCCAAGCACTCAGTACAGTGTTCTGCACACAGTAAGTGCTCAATAAATACGATCGAATGAATATACATAAGAACGTGCTTAAACTGCCTAGCTGTGTGGCTAAGGAAGGAAACACGGCATGGAGATGGAAAAGTTTTGCAGACAAGAGGGCATAGCGGTGAGATCTCGGAGGGCAGCGGCCCTCAGCTGGCAACAGCAAATGTTGTTAACCAACACAGCCAAGGACCAAACCAGTGACCTGAAGGGAAAAGACTGTGGCAACAAAACCACCAGGGCTGATCCCCTGAGCCTTCGAATCCCACGTCAGATCCCGCCAGCCGGCAACGTTCCGCCTCTCACACCGCGGTGTTGATTCGAACGATTCCTCTAGGGGGTTTGGGCAGACGTGAGGGTGGAAAATCTGAAGCAGGAGAAAGGTTCGGAGGGTTCCAGTGCCAAAGTGTTTGGGAAGATCTGTCTCCTCAAATGGGTTATTGCGAGAGTGGGTGGGGCTAGGCCGAGGACTCCATAAATTAGGACCCCTGCCTCCACTAAGCCAACCAGTCAATCAGGGGTATTTATTGCACGCTTCCTGTGTGCGCAACAGTGTTCTGAGGGCTTAGGCGAGTACAGTGTGACAAAATTAGGCGATAGTAATAATAATGGTATTTGTTAAGCACTTACTACGTGCCAGGCACTGTGCTAAGTGCTGGGGTGTCTATAAGCAAATCGGGTTGGACATAGTTCCCATCCCACAAAGGGCTCACAGTCTCAATCTCCATTTTACAGATGAGGTAACTGTGGCACAGAGAAGTGAAACGACTTGCCCAAGGCCACATAACAGATAAGTGGCTGAGCTGAGATCAGAACCCATGAACTTCTCACTCTCAGGCCTGTGACCTTTCCACTGCGCCATGCTTCCCTGCCCACAGTTAGGTTAGATAGGTGCTAAAGCCCAAGAAGTGAATCCTCTCCCAAAGGGGTGGTTCTCTCCCTGAATTTCACTTTCAACCTGCGACTGCTTCTTTCCCTGAAGCCAGGCAGAACAAGAGAACTCCTATAACACGGGCAACTGCAGGTTTGTGATGGGCCAAGCTTACAGTCTTCAAAGAGCTGTGACAGGCTGGCTGCGGAAGAAAAAGCTATTGAAAGCGCAGTCACAATATTTCTATAGCTGGCAATCAAAAAATCATATTGTATGCAACTAGCGAAATCATCAGAGGGAAATTATGCATTTCCTGGAATGCCTTATTCCCTTTTGTGTATTAAACATTACTTTAATATTCTGGTGACATTGTTTTATAATTAATCTAAATGTAAAAGGATGAGCACGCCAGAGATTATGGCGTGAGGCGTGGAGGTGAGAAAGGTTTTTCCACCAGTAGCCGATCGGATTACCGACTCAACTCATTTCACTTAGCAGCAGCCAGGAGGGTGGCTGAAGTCTCCGGTAGTCAGACCGGCTCTCTGGGGTATGCGATGTTCTGTTCACTTCAGAGACTCAAACCCTTTAACTTTTAAAAGATGTTAACATTAACACAGGAGAAGAGTGTTTAAAAAATTGCATTAGTTCACAGACTTATATTGAACTCATGAGGGGAAATCTAGCCCCAGAGAGATAAAAACTAAAGAGCCGAGCTATAAACCAGTCCGATAACATCCTTATTATAAGATGCAAATTAAAGGACCCAATTCACTAAAACACGTGTTACCGGTATTTAATTTTTCTTCGGGGAATATATCAGAAGTTGGCCTATGCCTTCTGCACAACATACTTAAAAAGAGGGTGAGTAACTTTAGCTATAAAAAAAGGGAAGAAGCAGCACAGGGCAGGCAAGGATTGAGAGATAATTACAAGGATCTAATTTAAGTGTCAGGATACACAGCTCTCTTATTTATTTATTTTTATTCGCACCGGCTCAGAGGCAGAACTCAGGGTGGAGTTGGCGTGGGGCCGGACTCAGAAAGGGGTGATAAGTGGGGGCTCTCCTCCCCAACTCCTGTCTCCATGGCAATGCCCCCCATCCCTCTTTCGGCTGGACGAGAGGGCACACAGATCCGTCTCATGCAGCACCGAGAAGGGGACGGGTCCTCGACCCATTTAGCCCTAAGACTGGGCTAACATGATTTGTGAGCCTGTGGTTTTGAGATTGTGAAGCTGTACTTCCTCATGAAGAGAGGTCGGTTCCTCCTTCCAGAGCCACACGCTAGACTTGGGGAGGGAGGGAGAGAGCGAGGAGCAGGGCTCTGCAGCACCCTGTGTCTTGCGAGCTCTCGGGCCGGGGGATCAATGGTCCGTGACCATTCTCTTCTCTGACCTGGTCCAGCAAGGGAGCTAAGGATCGGCCAGGGCTCCTGTATATGTCTACCAACTCTGTTATATTATTCTCTCCCAGGTGTTTAGTACAGTACTCCACACATAGTAAGCACTCAATAAATACGACAGATTGGTTGAATGATTATATCGGATGTCCTGGACCAGCACAAGATTGTATGCTCGTTGTGGGCAGGGGAAGTGTCTACCAACTCTGTTATACTGTTATATTGTACTCTCCCAAACACTTAGTACAGTGCTCTGCACACAGCAAGCTCTCAATACATACAATTCATTGGTTGATTGATTACTATCACAGGGTTGGAGCAGGGGCAGGGATGAGCAGTCAGCTCCCGGAACATTTTGTTCACCCGCGACTGCCTTGAGCAGGGCTCAGTTGGGCTCATAATTCCCTTTCAGGCCTCTGGCATCACTGATGGGGACCCTGCTGTCTACCCAGCTGAAGTGAATTATTAAAGAGCGACACCAGCTGGAATTGGTGACCCTTTTAGAGGTCCAGAAGTGGGTACAGGTAGACCCTTCCCTCGAAGCTGGGCCAGCCTATGGGAAAGTGGAGGTGGGAGGTTGCCTAGGGAAGGACAGAGATGTCAGGGGAAGGGAAGGCAAATGAGCTTAGGTGGGAGGGGGATATTGAATGGGCCTCCTAGTTGAAAGGAGGAGTGGGGAGAGGGAAGAAGCTACTTTCTGGCTTCTGGCCAAGGAGTTCTGTGCCTGAGGGGTCAACACACCTTCGGTAGAACTTGAGGTCTGGTTCACTGCCAAATCCTCAGAGGAGAGGGGCCCAGTTCAGGGTGTGCGTAATTTCTGCACCGGCAGGAGACCGGAGGCCCAGGGATTGTGCCTGCAACAGAGTCGCTAATCACCAAGCCATCAATAGTATTTACTGAGCAATGACTGTGGGGAGCAGGGTATTGAGTGCTGATCACCTAATGGATCTACTGCCAGGTCCAGAGTAAGAGTAATGCTGGGATGCTGATTTTGCTCAAGTATGGGGCCTGTGGGTTTTGAGTGTTCAGAGGGCAGGATAGAGTTTTCGGGACCTTGGGAGTAACCCCGGCATAATAATGATAATTATAACAATAATAATAATTGTGGTGTTTGTTAAGCGCTTACTATGTGCCGGGCACTATAGTAAGCACTGGGGGGGGATACAAGCAAATTGGATTGAACACAGTCCCTGTACCTTATGGGGCTCCCAGTCTCAATCCCCATTTTACAGATGGGAGAACTGAGGCACAGAGAAGTAAAGTGACTTGCCCAAAGTCACACAGCTGACAAGTGATGGAGCCGGGATTAGAACCCATGACCTCTGACTCCCAAGCCAATGCTCTTTGGACTGAGCCACGCTGCTTCTCTAATTAATTAGAGAATTATGGTTCTCTATGGCACTATTTATTGTGGTACCTTTACTGTGGACCAAAAAATTTGTGCTAAGCATTGAGGTAGACACCCGATAACCAGGCTGGGCACAGTCTTTATCTACAAAAGTCTCAGTATCTAAAAGGTAGGGAAAGCAGGTATCTTATCCTCATGTTACTGATGAGGAAACTGAGGCCCAGAGAGGTGAAAGGATTTGGCCAAGGTCACATAGCAGGTTGATGACAGAGCTGGGAATGGTCCTCAAGTCTTCTCTCTCCCAGTATCATACTCTTTCCACTAGACCACTCTGCCTCCCACTTTTATGCGAATGATGTTGAAGCATTAGGAAGAAAGTAAGCTCCTTGTGGGTGGGGAACATGTCACTTCTCAGTGCCATTCTTTCCCAAGTACTTAGTACAGTGTAGTGAGCCCAGTGGGTGCTCAGGAGATGTGATTACTAAGAGGAAGAAGTGGGCAATAGAGAGTCTCTTTAGAGTTAGGGGTGGAAGGTCCGTTGAAATGCTCCAAGCTGAAGAATCGCAATCTTCATTGCAGATTTGTTCATTCTACCCCATGGTTCCAGAAAGGTCTAGCCATGGAGTGGAAGTCGACTTTATTCTGGCTGCGCTGGAGAAGATTAAGCCGTGTATCGTGCGTGTCCTGTTGCTTGTTGGTTTCGTACAGTCATTTCTTTTTTTCTAGACTCTGTTGTGTTTTCTTGTGTAAAGTTACAAGACAACATAATCATTGCCATTGCCTCAGATCTCTCAGTGTTTGTCAAACACTGAAGGTTAACGTCTGCAGATAGAAAGGAGTTGGAATGCAAGGTGTGGACAGCTGAGATAAAATAGAGTGCCTATAAGTGTTTTCTCTGGTCTCCATCATGCTTTAGAGTTTAAAGGTCAAGAATTGGTCTAAAAAGCCACGAAAATGCAGAGCCTCTTAATTCCTTCTCCAAGACAAAAGTCTGTGTTCGGAAGGTGGAGGGCACCTGCGAGGGGGAGGGGGAGCGGGAGGTAGGGAGTGGAAGGGTGATGCGGCATGGCGTAGTGGATAGAGCACGGGCCTGGGAGGCAGAAGGTTGTGGGTTCTAATCCAGGCTCTGCCGCTTGTTTGCTGGGCAAGCCACTTCATTCATTCAATATTCATTCAATAGTATTTATTGAGCGCTTACTATGTGCAGAGCACTGTACTAAGCGCTTGGGATGAACAAGTCGGCAACAGATAGAGACAGTCCCTGCCGTTTGACGGGCTTACAGTCTAATCGGGGGAGACGGACAGACGCGAACAATGGCACTAAACAGCGTCAAGGGGAAGAACATCTCGTAAAAACAATGGCAACTAAATAGAATCAAGGCGATGTACAATTCATTAACAAAATAAATAGGGTAACGAAAATATATACAGTTGAGCGGACGGGTACAGTGCTGTGGGGATGGGAAGGGAGAGGTGGAGGAGCAGAGGGAAAAGGGGAAAATGAGGCTTTAGCTGCGGAGAGGTAAAGGGGGGATGGCAGAGGGAGTAGAGGGGGAAACCTGTGCTTCATTTACCTCATCTGTAAAATGGGGATTGAGATTGTAAGCCCGACGTGGGACAGGGACTGAGTCCAACCTGATTTGCTTGTATCCACCCCAGCATTTAGTACAGTGCCTGGCACATAATAAGCACTTAACAAATACCACAATTATTATTATCATTATTATTCTTTTCAGTGTCAGAAATGAGGATTGCTTTCTGCAATGACACAGGATTTCTCTGCATTCACCGGCATCCCAATGTCCCCCAACCCACAGGCCTCTGAAACCAACCATAAAAATGGCAGCATTTGGTAAACTCTTACTAGATGTCAGGCACTGTGCTAAGGGCTGGCATAGATATACTATAATTAGATGAGATTCAGTCCCTGTCCCACGTAAGCTTACAGTGTGAAGTGGGAGGGAGAACAGGTATTTAATTCCCATTTTACAGATGAGACTATGGAGGCACCGAGAAGTTAAGTGACTTGCCCAAAGTCACACAGCAAGCAAGCGGTAGAGAACCGTCTAGACTGTAAGCTTGTGGGTAGTGAATGTGTCTGTTTATTGTTGTATTGTAACCTCCCAAGTGCTTAATACAGTGCTCTGCACACAGTAAGCACTCAATAAATACGATTGAAGGAATGGATCTTCCAAGAAAACCCTGACACTTGCAGTCGCTCAGTGCCACAGGGGGTTATAGGTCCCGCGGAATCTCATCCATATGTTTTTATGGCATTTGGTAAGTGCTTACTACGTGCCAGGCACTGTACTAATTGCTGGGGTAGATCCAGTTAATCAGGTTGGACACAGTCCATGTCCCACAAGGGGCTCACAGTCTTGATCCCCATTTTACAGATGAGATAACTGAAACATAGATAAGTTAAACGACTTAACCAAGATCACAGAGCAGACAACTGGAGGAGCCGGGATCCATCTGACTCATCTAAGCCACTAGAACACACCACTTTTCTATTTAAGAAGGGTATAGGGACCTTGGGTCTTATCTGGCCCGACTTTCCAAACAGATTGGTGTGACACCCCCTGTTCCTTCTTCAACTGGGGTCTTTCCTGGGCAGCCTGAGCACCTTTGACATAATCTGGAGCAAATCCACTGTGGAGACCAACTTGGGAGAGTCCCGGCATGGATTTGGTTTAAAAATAAACAAATCGAAAACTCCATAATGCGAATGGGGTTTTCTCACCACATTCGGTTATCCTTTTGTTGATAAGTAAGCCTCAAATTTCTACCTTTGAGGGTAAGGAGCTTAGTCCAGGGGGACTGATAAGATATTGCGGGGGGGGGGTGGGGGGAAGGGGGCGCAGTTTGGAGTATGAGTGGAGGGTTAGGGTGGGCAGGACACCTGGGGACCGAGCGGTGGGAGAATGGAGGGACGGGATTCAGGGAAGGGGAGGGATGAAGGACTTACAGAAAGGGGGTTCATCAGACAGCACAGGCACTTTATTGGGGGTACCGTGCAACTGTAGTTTTCGCCACACCACACTGCACCCAGGCCCCAGGGCATCCACAACAAGCTTAGGAAGAGTGTTGGCAGGTGTAGGCAGGCAAAGCCGTGCCCACTGGGTAGAAGACAGCTCCATATCCCAACTACTTCAGCACATGACACATTACTGGAGACCGATAAAGCTGAAACGATAGTGAGCATGATAATGATAGGAAATCTAGAGTAGCCTTTTCCCCGAGGGTACCACTCTTCCCCCGAAAGGACGGGTTAGAGCAAATAAAGAGCATGATCTTTGGTTGAGATCTGACAGTGGAAATTTGGTTTGGGGCTCTGGATTTGCAAGTGGGTGCTTCCTCGGTTGAAGCAGATCTCTGCATGATTTTTTTTTTCCCATTTAGTGATGTTTCTGCGGAATCACACTGAACTGGATGTTTGAGCTCAGTTACTCAAGATGGACCAATTAAGCTGTGTTTAACAAGGCCCTTAAGAGAGGCAGGTGTGGTGACTGCATAATATTTGGTGACACGCCACCCCCCACCCCCTATTTCCATCTTTCCTTCCAGCCTCATGTGAAGCCAGGGGGGTGGAGTGGGAGAAAAGATTATGGGGCTGAGCTAAGGAGGGGTGGTGGGCTGAGACTTGGCAAAACTGGAAGAACCTGAAGTCTCTCTTGGCCTCCTGGATGGAGTCCTCAACCAGACAGCTCCCTTCGGGGGCCCCAGCCTCTCCTCCCAAGCCACCCACGTGGCGATGAGGTTCCTGAAAACAGCAGTAGTCTTGATCAACTCCCAAGCAGACTCCTCTCCTCTTTTGCCACACTGAGGGACCTCCGTATCCAAAGGGGAGGAGTCCAGCGAAGTCCCAGCGAGAGCGAATGTCCTCGAGAAGCAGAGTGGCCTAGGGGAAATTGGCCAGGACTGGGAAACAGAGGATGTGAGTCCTAAACCCTACTCCACCACTTGCAAGATGTGTGACCTTGGCCCAGTCACTTAAATTCTCTGTGCCTCAGCTCCCTCATCTACAAAATGGGGATTCAGTTCCTGTTCCCTCCTCTTAGACTGTGAGCCCCTTGCGTGATGGAAACTATGCCCGACCTGATTACCTTGTTTCTCTCCGAGCATTTAGTAGTTGTTGGCACTTCATAAGTCTTGACAAATGCCACAGTTATTGTTATTATTCATTCATTTATTCATTAAATGGTACTTATTGAGCACATACCGTGTGTGGAGTACTGTTCTAAGCAGTTGGGATAGTATAATACAGCAATAAACAGACACATTCCCTGCCCACCTCAAGCTTCCGATCTAGAGAGGGATTATTGTTATCATTATTATTTTTACTATTGTTATTTGAGCAAAAGCTGTGTATATCTGTGATGGTTGCCAAAAGGCTGGGATGAGGACATGAGGGAAGATGTGAAGCCTTCAACCTTGTAAACCTTTCCGAGTAGACCGGGTACTCACCGGTCCGGGGGTTGGCTTAGCAAGCTGACTGGATTTGCTTGGTAAGTGTACAATAATACTATTGATGAACAGATTGATTGTGGGGAGGGAATGCATCTATTACATTGTTATATTGTACTGTCCCAAGCGCTTAGTACAGTGTTCTGCACACAGTAAATGCTCAATAAATACGATTGACTGATTGATTTTTCTACAAGTTGAGTACTGCTGGCCCTCTGAGGGGTGAGAAAAGGCAGCTAAAAGAAACATGAGCTCCTTGAGGGAAGGGATTGGGATTGTGTCTCCCAACTCTGTTGTACTGTACTCTCTCAAAACATTTATTTCAGTGCTTTGCCCATAGTAAGTGCTCAATAAATGCCATAGATTGATTGAACCACCCCCCCAATTCCAAATATATGGGAGGTTTAAAGGTCTCCTTGAAGCCAGGCTGGGTCTCGGGTGATTTCCAGCACCCTTTAAGCCAAAAGACATGTCCTGAAAGGGCAAGTTCTGAACTTGTCTACCTAGCCCTGGGTGTGCCTGACTCTACTTTCTGCTGCACACTCCCTGGAACCAGCCAGATCCATCCAGGGCCTGAAGGAAGGGCCTGGGAAATAGAGGAACTGGACTCAGCCTGTACTCTGGGCAAGACTTTTCTCTCCATTCCCACGCAATCTCTCTTTCTCTCTCGCCCATTTCTCTTCTCTCTCTCTTTTTCTCTCTCTGGCCAAAGCTTGGAATCTCTGCATTTTTCTTCGGTCAGAGAGCCTCATCAAGGAGAAGGTTATTATGTGCAAAAGGCCCATCCTCTGATCTTCAAACTCAGTTAACTCTCACTGACCACTGGGGTTTCTGTGCAAAAAGGCAAAGGGTGAAAAAAAGTCCTCAATTTGATGACCTGCTCTCAAGAGGACAGTGTTGCTGCTTCTCAAAAGAAAGTGTTGCACATAAAATGCAGCCCATTTTTACATCTCTGATGTCACTGTACTAATCTTTCCTGCTAGAGCATAAGCTCTTTGTGAGTAGGGGACGTACCTTATATTTCTGCTGTACTTTCCCAAGCGCTTAGTATGGTGCCTGGCATCCCTGGGGCCTCGGTAAATACCATGACTACTAATACTATCTGGAGCTGAACTGGGAATCTCTAAATGATGTAACTCTGCTTCTTCTTTCCACCAGCCTCTTCTCGTTGGCTGGTGAAGCGGCTAGGTTTGCAGAGCCAGCCTCAAGGGGGAACTCCCTATATCCTTCCCTCATTTCCTAGAAGAGGCCTGGCATTTTGCTGAGCTAGTCCAAAGGCTGAGGGAAAAGAGCCACCAAAGGAACAGGAAAGAAAAAGGACAGGGACTGGACTGGGTCAAGGCAAGATGTTTTTTGATCTCCATCTTGGTGTTAATCCTGGAGTTTGATGCTTTGGGTCCCTCTCACTTTCACAACTGGCATTTGGTCACCATCTGCATTTGGTTGCCATCTTGAGATTTCATTTCCACCTCTCTGTTAGCAGGCATTTTAGGGAGAGAGAGAGAGAGGGAGAGAGAGAGAGAGAGAGAGAGAGAAGAGGGAGAGAGAGAGGGAGAGGAGGAGAGAGAGCGAGAGAAAAAGGACTGTCAATAATTTGGTAGCCCAAATTGTTTCTGGTAACCTCTGGGTAGCCTGACTCCCTCTTCCTCCCTGACTCAATTTCTATTTTTTTTAATTTGGAAGAGGAGATCTCAGTGTTATAAGGTAAATATCAGTCAGTGTTCCTCTCATTCATTCATTCATTCATTCGTATTTATTGAGTGTTTACTGTGTGCAGAGCACTGTACTAAGCACCTGTAAGGTACAATTCTCTGCCTTGTTTCTGGGGAATTGCCACTTAGCTTTCCCAATCAGCCTTTGGCAAGTTGCCCAGTGTTGTGAAGAATGGGAAGTCTATGAAGGACAGGAACTATGGTTAACATTATTTTGTGTTTACTTCAGTGTTTAGCACAATGCTTGGCACATAGTAAGCACTTAAATTATTATTATTATTATCCTTGTTTTTATTATTATTATTATTGTTAGGGTTTTTCCCCCCAGAAAAAAAATTCTATGGGATTTGGTATTTGGCAAAACTGGAATTATTGACTTTCAGGTTGGTCATTATGCAAATATATCACCCTTCTCTTCTCAAGTCAGGAATAAAAAGACAACTGGGATATTGGGAATTTAGCCGGTCTTGTTGGAAGGTAACCACAGAGTAGTTCAACAGCCACTGGTTCAAAGAGGACTGTTCAAGTGTTGTCTACATCATAAGACAGTACTTCAGGAATTGTTTCTTATAAATGAGGGCAATAATAATAATAATAATAATGGTACTTAAGTGCTTATTACATGCCAAGCACTGTTCTAAGCACTAGGATAGATACAAGATAATCATGTTGGACTCAGTTCCTGTCCCACTAAGAACTTACAGTCTAAGTAGAAGGGAGGAGTCCCCATTTAACACATGAGGTAACTGAGGCCAGATAAATTAAGTGACTTGTCCAAAGTCACACACGTGGAAGAGCCACGTCCTCTGACTCCCAGGCTTGTGCTCTTTCCACTGGGCCACACTGGCTACTGCCACTTTGCAGCTCCCTGTACTTTCAGGATGAAGCATCTTGCTCTCTGAACATCTGCATCTTATCAGTGCACATCTTGGCAGCACTCATCAGGAACTGGTCCTTGAGGAGGTGAGTAAACAAGGAGGGGAAAGAATGAAGGAAACCCAGCTAAAAGAGCCTTCCTATTCAGCATTCAGCACCACTTGAGTCAAAAGTGTGATCTGGGTTGAAATAGCAATGGACCCGGGATGGTGTTGGTGAAAATAGAGGGGCTCAATCCATCAATCAATTCTCAGCATGGAGTGCCTACTGAGCGACAGGCACTGGAAAAATGGCTAAAGTGTGATGTCACCACGTGCCGGAATAGTGTGCGTGACATCGCTTGCACCTCAGGGTCTGGGGACTGGGCAGCCTCTCCAGGCTCCATCCCACCCCCATCCCTGCCCCTCACCACCATGAGAGTCCCATGGCCTAGCACCCTCACAACCATAAAAACGGTAGTGGCCTAGAGGAGAGAATATGGGCCTGGGAGTCAGAAGGACCTGGGTTCTAATCCCTATTCCTCCACTTGTTTGCTGTGGGACCTTGGGCAAGTCACTTCACTTCTCTGTACCTCAGTTAGCTCGTCTGCAAAATGGGGGTTAAGACACTGGCTGTATCTGACCTGATTACCTTGTATCTACTCCAGCTCTCAGAGGAGTGCTTGGCACATAGTAAGTGCTTAACAAATACCACAATTATTATTATTAGTGGGAAGGAACCAGAACTTCCTCCGCTGATGAAAGAAGTAGAAGCCCTCAAAGCCCATCCTAGTTCTACCTCACTGGCCAGGCAAAGCTGTTCCCGCCCATCTTCTGTCAGGGTCCCAGAGTGGAGCCTGATTCCCTCTGCAACACCTCAGGGGAGATCATGGGGAACACTCGTTCACACCAACGAATCAAATGAATCAGTTCAGGAGCCTCTAGTACTGGGGGTGGGAGGTGGGGTTGGGGCTGGGGCTCCCAGAAACAAGCAGAGGCATAGGAAGTGAAAAACGGTGAGGGGCCTGAGGTAGAACGAGGGAACTGAGGCACAGAGAAGTTTAGTGACTTGCTGTGTGACCTTGGGCAAGTCACTTAATTTCTCTGTGCTTCAGTTCCCTCATCCGTAAAATGGAGATTTATTACTGTCATTTTCAGCTCAGGAAAATCTGGTTCTATGAGTCAGATAAGAACTTCCATTCCCTTTCCCTGTGCCTTGACCACTGCTGGATCTGACATCAGTTTTGCTCCTAACCGTGAGTTATCTTTTCTTCCTCCAGACTCCCTGGTAGCCTCCCTTTTGGCCACCCAGGTGGAGTCTGAGGGTGCATGAACCCAGCCTGTGGCTCGCTGGTTTTCCCAGGAAGACCGTTCTTCTGTCCACAGAGGGATAATCCAAGGTTCTGCTGCAGAGGACTTGGCAATCGATGAACCGGCCATCACACACCTTCCACTGGGCCCCTGGGTCCGGGAGAAGGTTGGAACCACCCCTAGTTCTGGGGCTATCAGATCATCCCCTGCCCGGGCACATGCGTGAGAGCGAAGGGTCAGTGGAGCGTGGCGAGGTGACTACAGCGGGGACACACCTGATCACTTTCATCAGAATAGGAAGGCGAAAGCCACTCCCCCCGAATGATTTATGTGAGGGTGAATATTTTGGGGATGTGATACTGCAATGTGTGTTACCGGGACATCTGTTTCCAGCGAGCCCAGTTCTCTGACTCTGAATCCTTCCCCATCAGGGATTTCCTCTCAGAGTCATACATTTTAACTTAGCTACTTGTTAGCAAAATGGTGCCTTCTGATGACGAGGGTCCTCACCGGTACTGGAGCGGCAGTGGGTTGAAGCCAATCAGAAGAGAGCGCTTTGCTCTCATCCATCCTGCCCTTCATAGGGACCCCAGTAGTGTTATAAGCCGTAAGATTAGAGAGGGCGCCATCTGTCAGACAGTATAGATGGGCTTCCTCTCCACAATTAAGTATTAGCAATTTATTTGATTAAATTTCAGTTATGTTAACTGTCCCTGGGTGCATTAGCCGCCCTAGTTGGGGATCCTGTCTGCCGGGAAAGGTCACCCCTGGGTCTCGGCAAGCTTCTCTAGACCTCGGGCTCTGTTCTTCCCACTTGACAGAAGCTGGGGGGGCCACTCCTGTTGGATTTGGTGCCCAAGTTGGGATGGATGGACCCCATCTGGCTAGAACTGTAACCCTGAACTTGGACGGGTAGGGTGAGAATCCCTGTCTCAGAACTCTGTGCTTTCCCTTGGTCTAAAGTGAATTTGAAAGAAAAGCCCTGGGTATTTTTTACGGTATTTATTAAGCCCTTACTCTGTGCCAGGTATTGTACCGGGGTAGATATAAACTAATCAGGCTGGGTACGGTCCAGGTCCCATATGGGACTCACAGTCTTAATCCCCATTTTATAGATGAGATCACTGAGGCACAGAAAAATGAAGAGACTTACCCAAGGTCACACAGCAGGCAAGTGGCAGAGGCAGGATTAGAACGCAGGTCCTTTTGACTTTCAGTCGCATGCTTTTTCCACTAGGCCACACTGCTTCTCAATATAGACTCATTATACTAGGTCAGTTGTAATAATAAAATTTATCAAACACACACTGGGTCCCCCGGGCACCAAGCATTTGGAAAGTTCAAAACCAACAAGTAATCCATTCCCTGCCCTCAAGGAGTTTGCACTCTAATGCTGGAGGCAGACATAGAAAAAAAGTATAAGTACATAAATCCTAGAGTTGGCAGATGTGTTTATAAGAAAGGGAGTACCCTGGAAGAAAGAGGTAACCCAGTGACATGTAAGACTCATCCTCTTGAGAGTCCCATCTTTTTTCTTTGAAAGGGGGAAACAGATCCCCTCAACTGATCAGCGATTGTGGAGGAAGATTTTGCCTCATGGAACCGAAATGCTGTGCTTGTCAAAGAGAACTAGAAACACATGAAGTCCTGCCTTTAAACTCCCATTAATGCTTTTTTCACCTCTCAGAACTTGTTTCTAAGGTCAGCGAACGCCAGCCAGCACACCTGCCCCAAACTCGCTAAACCCACTGAAACATGATCATCCAGATGGACATTTTATGGCAATCAAATGGGAGCATTTTATATACATATATGTGTGCTCATTCTCTTCCCTCCCTCCACCCTCCCCCTCCCCCATTGTATATGAAATCAAATGCTCATTGTATAAGTAAAATTAAAATGTATTAACCTTCCTTCCAGATGCCCCCTGATAGCAAGTTTAATTACTCTGGACATAATTAAATGAGTTTAGAAGATTAGAAATGTAAGGGGTGGTGAAGAGAGTAAATTCATTTAAAAAAAGGAAAAATTTCTTTTCCAGGTCTTTTGTTGTCAGGTCCCTTGAATAGTGGAGTAGGGAGGGATGAATGTGTGTGTGTGTGTGGGGGGGGGTTGGGGGAGGCGGCGTAAAATCAATTCAGGTAAAAGCACCCGTCCGTCTGGCTGGTTCACATGTGATGCAACCCCCAGTCTCCGTGTGGAAAGCTCTTGCCCCATGGCAGAGTGGCAACTTCAGTGGTAACAACATTTGGAACAAATTCCTCCTGTTTTGAGTCAACTCTCTCCTGTCACCAATATTTATCACCTGCACTCCCCCTTTGGCTCTCCAGACCTGGCCTTGTCTGGCATTTCCCGTGTGTGGTAACTGGCTATTGAATTTTTCTTTCTTGTAACCGGCTTGGCAGGCAAAGTCCACAAACGTGCACTGTGTATCCAGCAACTTGTCTCCAGGGGTTACCTCCCAGGGGTGTCTCAAATAGTCGTGGCATTGTGTTTCAATAGCCCTGGGCCATCCCACATCTCCACGTTCCCTCAACCTCATCCTCTCCTTGACTTAGGGAACGAGGGTTATGTGACCGTTCCCCCCTCCACCCCAAATTTATGCCCATATCTGCCCCCTGCTGTAATCCATTGGTTTAATTGGAATGCCCGGCTACTCGATGCACAAAACCGAGGCAGCTGCCCTAGAGGACTGCAACCTTCTGGTTGAAGTTTCAATATAAGTGCATCTCCTTGGGATCTATGTACCTTTTTTTCTGAGCTAAAGAGGCCGTTGTGGTTTGCTAGATTTTTAGCTTTGCAATGAGGAAGGATACTCTTCCTTGTGGTTTAGAATTTCACTCTGGAAACTAACAAACAGATTTCTACACTCCTGCTTAAGGTTTCTCCTAGGCTGTGGCTTTGACTTTTTACTTTTTTTTTTTCTGAAAAGGCTTGAGAGCTCCCCAATTCAGGGCTTGCTAGCTAAAAAAGTAAAAGTAAAACACGAGGAAAATGAATGAATAATGAAAGTGAATGTAAAAGAAGCCCGAAGAGATTAAATGAAAGTTCATGTACGTTTGAGACGTGGGGGTGGGGGACGGAGGGAGGGGGGGTTGGGGAGGAGTTGGGGCTGGCAACTGCTATAATGGTGTTTAGAAATTAAGAGTCTGTGTTATGTCTAGTGGTCCTGGTGTTTTGTGTTACATTGACCCCAGCATTGTACCATTTCAATTCAAACTGGTGTGCAAACTCTCAGTCCTGGTGTAGGGAAGGGATTTTGTATTCAAGCCAAATCTACATTTCAGATTTGAAAGGGAGGGGAGGGGGCGCTCAGGGGGAGGGCAAGGGTCGCTGTTCACAGGTTTGAGATCATGCTTAATATCACATGACACCTTTGTCAAACAGGACCGTGTTAAAACACACACACACACACACACACGCACCACATGTCTGGATTTCAGTGGGGAAGGAACCTGACGCCCTCTCCAAACCTTGCTAGGTATTGTTTAACCTCCAAATCACTCAGGCTTGCTCTGTGTAAACTTTTGAGAAATAAATGAGATTGAACCTATAAAATATATTTATTAAGTGGCAGAATGAGAAGCAGAAAAAGTGAAGTTTTAAAATTTTTATATTTTTTTAATTCCCATCCAGGTCAGTCTGGGCAGGGAGTTTCAGAGCTCTGGGCTTTGCCCTCCCCCTCCTCCTCTCTGCAGACTGGTTTTGTCCGGGGCCTTGGGAGTGACCCAAGGGGAGCAGAGGTGATATCATATTTCAGACCCTCTCCTTTAGGGCCCGCTTCTTAGCACTAGGGCCGGCCGTGGACCCGGACCCACCAGTGAGATTAATTGACCCGGGATGGTCAACAGCATTTGAAATGGTTTCAGAAAGCAACGAGTTAAGGCATCTTGAGCATCTCCAAGGATGGCTGCTTGTCAGCTTCCAAAGCTGGTGGGGGACCCGGGGGAAGGGAGGGGGGCGGCCCGGTGGGGTGACACGCTAGCCTTTCACCCCTGGAGACCAGGGTTCACATCTGGCTTCAGTCACAAGAGCTTGATGATCTTAACCTACGCCCCGGTGGACATCTGTCCACGTCGGCGGAAAGCGCCACCCGCCCCCAAGCCGCCAGGGTCTCTGGCTGAGGAGGGGCCTCGGACCTGGCTTCACGTGCTGCCTGCAGGCCTGGGTGAGGGGAAAAGTGCTGAGGGCATTTGTTTGGGGCTGCCAACTCTGGGCCAGTGTTCCCGCCCCTTCACCTCAACCGCTGCCGATCTGAAAGAAGGGGGAGTTGGTGGGGGCATTGATGGATTGGATTTCTCTAGCTCCTCTCCTGTTTAAGAAATTTCACACACACAGAACCTTTGACACTTCCAAATAGGGGGAGGGAGAGGAATGTAATTGAGAAGCAGGAGACAGGTGAATGTGTTCTTGAGAATTCACACCTCCCTGCATTCAAAATGGCAACGCCTCCCGGCTTCTCCTTTGGCAGAGGATGACCCGGAAGGACACGGGACAACCAGGGAGGCAGTGGTGGGGGGCGGTCTAGTCCCAGCTCTGCCATGTGGTGCTAAATGACCTGGGGTGAGTCCTCAACCTCTCTGGACCTCAGTTCCCTCATCTGTAAAATGGGAATAGGTTGCCTACGGTTCTCCCCGTCTCTTGGTCTCTGGGGCCGGGACTGTGTCTGATTTGATTATTTTGAATCCAGCCCCATGCTTAGCCCAGAGCTTGGCACCTGGCACCCGTTTAATAATTACCATTATTATTGTCGTTGTTGTCATTGGCATGCACACCTTTAAAGAGCTATGGGAAATACTTTCTGGCTGCGAGGTTTGCGACACGACTTCGTTGAGCTCTTCACTGGGCAAGAGTTCCCAGCCTAAGAAGCAATTTCTCTTATTTTGGTGAGCGGCAGAATCCTGGCACCTTTCCACCCCTAGGATCAGCACGGAGAAATGGGCAGAGCAGAAACCAAGCTGTGGCCCCAGAGGGGAGAGAGAAAGCTGGCCACGGGCTCAGGCCGGGCTCTGTTTGGGGCCACTTCTCACTCAGATGAAAGATAGTTTTACCTTCTTAATCACCTGCTGGGATAATGAACGAGATGCCAGGAATGAATGGAGTGAGACAAAGCCACAAGGCACAGGCGAGAAGACACAGGCTGGGGGTGAGGCCCAAGCGGGAGGAAGAGATCAAGCTCCCCTCTGTCTTTGTCTCTGTCTCTCTAGCTGACCTCTTATTTCTCTTTCTCTCTACCTTTTTTTTCTGATTCTCTGATTCTCTGTCTCTCTTTCTCTGTCTGTCTGTCTCTCTCTGTCTCTGCCTGGAGGGCTGGCAGAGCTCTTCCCCAGAACTGGCAGCGGGCACTACTGGAGTGAGCATGGCAGTCTCAGCAGCGGCCCTGAGATTGGTTTCCAGGTGCTGACCTGGGCCGTTACATTCCCTCTCCAAGAGTTCCCCGATTTATTGCTTCTTGAATTAAAGGAAGGTTGGGTTCCAGTAGGTACTGGGCACTACCCTTCTTGCCTGTCTCAATGGGGGCTTGAGGGAGGCTTTGGAACTCTCTGAAGGGGCTGGGGTTTCTGTGTCCCAAAGGCAGAATTCACAGATGTGGTGAGTAAACTGCAGTGATGCAGCCATCTCTGGACCTGAATCACAGCCCCTCTGAACTAGAGCTGAAGCATTGGAAAAAGAGAGGGAAACCAGAAGCAGCCTGGGGAATCTTTACATTCAGTAGGGCACTGACTTATCAGTCAATCAGTGGTGTTTACTGAGTACTGTGCGCAGAGCACTGTACTGAACACTTGAGAGAGTACAACATAATAGATTTAGTAGACACATTCCCTGCCCACCTGAGCTGAGGAATGAACTTGGGATGTTTTTTATTCAAGATGGAGAATGCCTAATTAGACCCCAGATTCCAGGTTTGGTACATAGGCAGAATACATAACAGTGGAGAATGTGACAGAAATATTTTCTCAAGTTGGAGGAAACCTCAGGACTTCAAAGCAGCAGAGGGATTTGTTTCATCAGGGAAGAGCTTAGACCATTTTGTCAAGAGCCGTGCTGCTCACAGAAGCTGTGTGGCCTAGTGGAAAAAGCATGGGCCTGAAGTCAAAAAGACCTGGGTTCTAATCCAGATCTGCCACTTGCCTGCTCTGTGATGTGGGTAAATCACAATTTATCTGTGCCTTTGTTTCTCTATCCGTAAATTGGGGATTCAATACCTGTTTTCCCTCCTGTTTAGACTGTGAGTGCCCTGTGGGACAGGGACTGTGTTTGACCAGGTTATCTTGTATCTACCCTAGTGCTTAGTACATAGAGTCTTTGGCAAATAGTAAGCGCTTAAGAAACATGACAGTCAGGAAGGAGGACTAGAGGAAGGAAAATTAAGAAAGGGGGAGAGAAAAGAGAGAGGATGGGACAGAGAGCCAAGGAATAATAATTCCCATTTGTTATGGAAATCTGAATGAGACAACATGAAGACACAAACAGATTCTGTGAGAGAGAAATCAAGAGAAAAACACAAAAAAGGAAACTGAAATCTTGTATTTCTCAAGGATTTTTAGCTCAGAATCCAGGTTGGTCTAGCGATGGACCAGATCTCTGAGCCATTCAACCAGACTCTAAGCCCTTGGTGCAGACAGATGTAAAGGGAGTGAATTACTATGTCCCCTGAACACTAGCTTTTTGCAAGGGGTTTGTTTCCTGTTTCCTTAGTCAGTTTTACCAATATCTGCCTGAAAATCTCACCCAACATTCACTTACACACACACACACACAATGCCCCTCCACCCCCCTGCATGGGCTGTTAATAAGGAGAGGAGAGGCTAGACAGGTCAGGAGTCAACACTTCTACTGACTCATCTTCACAGCTCTCAGGCCTCAGCACAATGCTCTCACCTGGTAAGTGCTCAGTAAATACCACTGATTGACTGATAGAAAGCAGAACAGTTTGTGTTTATTTTACTCTCTCAGTGCAGGAGAGTGGACTGGTGAGAAGGTTGCCTTAACCGAATAGAGGTGAGTTGATCAGCTCTGAAAAATTAAATTCAGATGGTAATTTATTTATGTTAGGATAATGGACTCCTTGCTCCATTACAACCAGATGACTCATTCAAGGGATCCAAATCCATTGCACCTGACTTAAGTGGAAGTGTTCTATTAACCTTCCAATAACTTTGGTCTCTGCCAAGATCTTTTTTGTTAAGCCCTGGGATCAGGTATTGTAATAAGCGCTGGGGTAGATACAAAGTAATCAGGTTGACACAGTACACAGTTCATGCCCCACATAGAACTCACATTCTTAGTCCCCATTTTACAGATGAGAGAACTGAGGCACAGATAAGTGAAGTGACTTCCCAAGGTCACACAGCTGACGTGGTGGAGGTGGGATTAGAACCCAGGTCCTCGGACACCCAGGCCCAAGCTCTATGCTTTAAGCCATCGGCTTCGGGGAGGCATTTCCTTTCCACCTCTTGTGGTCCCCTCTAGAACAGCATTACTGTGGTGCTGTCTAAATGGAGATGCTGCCCTATGGAAAACCCTACTGGGGCAAAGAACGACCTCCTCCGTTTCAAACACTGAACACTAAATGGCAGCATGGATTCCGTCTGGGTAGGGCAGAATATTTAGGAATAGTGTGAACGTTTTGGCCAGTAGAAGTATTAGCATTCATCAGACAATCAGTGGTATTTATTGAGCATTTACTGTGTGCACAGCACTATACTAAAAGCCTGGGAAAATACAGTGCAATAATAAAACTTTTCCTGACCTCAAGGATCTCACAGTCTAGAGGGGGAGTATTAATAGTAGTAATAAGAGTGTCTCTTAAGCCCTCACTGCATGAAGAGTACTTTACTAAAGGCTAGGAAATAATACATAGCTGGGAAATAGACACTAACCCTGTCCCTTGGGGAACTTTACTAGCTACTAATAAAAAGAGGGAGAAGGGATTGACCACAGACACATAAGCAGAGATGAAACAAAATCACTACCCAATCAATGGCATTTATTAAATGCTTACTGTGTGCAGAGCACTGCGCAAAGACAACATAGAGCTAAAAACGAAGATCCATAGAGTGCTGGGGCTAGAGGAGCAGAATCTCAGGCTCCTGGCAGCTCAGAGTCCTCAGTCCCAACCACTGTCAGTGGGACTGCCTCCCCAGTCTTCCCGAGGCAGATCCTTCCTGCGTACAGAGCGACTGAGATCTCTCATAGAGTAAATTCAACTCATTTTTTCTATTAAGAGTCATTTGCACGTTTGTATCTTGTTTGCCAGAATCCTAGAAGGGTTTTCACGAACGTTTGCTTTGGCTGAAGGAGGAACTGAAGAAAAAAGTCCTTCATTAGTTGCACCTAGACAACCTGTTTATCTCCAAGTTGAAAAGCTCTTCTGAAACCCCTTGGCAATTATTTAGACCTCAGGAAATCACCTGTCTCTAACTTTCCCTTTGTGTCCTTATGCACGATTTGTGTTCCTGTACTTTTGACACTTTTATTTTTGGTTTATTTATCTGAATCCATTGTCTCTGTCATCAAGCACCTAGAAAAGTGTCTCACACACAGTAGGCACTCAATAAATATTTTTCACTCCACTGATGATGATTTGTGTGTTTGCAAATTTCCATCTGTGCTCTATTCCTGGTTCTTCCTTTCATCTTCCAGAGAGCCTGGTGAGAGGCTTTCTGCTTGGTTGGGGTTCAACAGGAGGTGGACTGAATGGTGGGCAAAAGCCCAAATTGGGGTCTTTGCCCCAAATTGGCCTTATAAAAAGACGACGATGATGATAACAGTAACAATAATAATTGTGGTCTTTGTTGAGTACTTAATATATGCTAAGCACGGGGGAAGCTCTGAGACAATCAGGAATGTTACAGTCCTTGTCCCACAGGGGGTTCACAGCCTAAATAGGAGGGAGAATAGCTATTGAATCCCCATTTTGTGGATGAGGGAAATGAGGCATGGAGAAGTTAAGTGATTTGCCCAAGGTCACCCAGCAAACAAGTGGCAGAGCAGGATTAGAATGCAGGTCCTTTGACACCCAGGTCCGTGCTCTTTCCAGCTTTCATGAAGGAATAGTAATAGCAGTATTTATTGAGCACCCACTGCATGCAATGTTGAGTACTAAGCACTTGGGATGCACAGAACAAGCAAGTGACATGTTCAGGGATTAGGGCACATTGTGTACACGAAACTGGAACCCAAGATGCCAGGTTATCTGGACTCTCATCTGGGCTGGATCTCCACCACCCTTGATACTAAGGGTGAATTTTTCTTTTCACCCTGGGACCTCTGAACGGTAAGCTCCTTCTGGGTAAGGAAGGTGCCTACCAACTCTGTTATACTGTACTCTCCCAAGCACTTAGTACAATGCTCTGCACACAGTAATCACTCAATAAATATGATTGATTGATTGAATGTTTGCAGAGGAATCCTTTCCATGAAAAGGGGTAGAAATCCACCTTCTCCATAGAAATGAGAGAAGCAGCTGGCCCTAGCTGAAAAAGCACAGGGCAGGAAGTCAGGACACCTGGGTTTTAATCTCTGCTTCACCACCTGCCTGCTGTGTGACTTAGGGAAAGTCACTTAACTTTTTTGGGCCTCAGTTTCCTCATCTGTAAAATGTGAATTAAATACCCACTCTCCCTCTCCCTTGATTGTGTCTGATCTGATTATCTTGTTTCTTTCCCAGAGCTTAGCACAGTGTTTGACATATATTCTGTGCTGCAATGAATAATTGCATGGTAATATCTTCAGAGAAGCAGCGTGGCTCAGTGGAAAGAGCATGGGCTTTGGAGTCAGAGGTCATGGGTTCGAATCCCAGCTCGGCCACTTGTCAGCTGTGTGACTTTGGGCAAGTCACTTCAGTTCTCAGTGCCTCAGTTACCTCATCTGTAAAATGGGGATTAAGACTGTGAGCCCCACGTGGGACAACCTGATTCCCCCTGTGTCTACCCCAGCGCTTAGAACAGTGCTCGGCACATAGTAAGCGCTTAACAAATACCAACATTATTATTATTATTATTAATAATGATGATTATTATTATAACCTTCTCAGATTCAGTGAGAGATTGTTGCCAATATCCATCTGCTTCTCCACGCCCTCAGAGATGAAGGGGCATAAAGCACAAAAGGCAGCAAATGGTGGAAGTGATGGGCATTTTCCTGGACCCAGACCTCTTGTGGTAATGCAATAGGTGTTTGGGGAAGTGGTCAGTGACTGGCATCTGGGAAGACTGTCAGTGGTCACCTCACCATAGCCTCTTTTTTGTGGGCTAAGTCCCCTGATTTCCCCCCAAAATCTCCCTTTCTGCCCTCATTAACCATGCAAATTTGAGATTCTGGAAGTGAGCTACATTTGACCTTCCGTTTCTTAAATTTTGACTCCCGCAATGTCAAAGAAGCACAGTGTAGATATACAGGCACATATTTATTCTGCTAACCTTATAGGTAACTATTTTCATGCATATTTTTTTGAGTGGTTACTGGTGCAGAGCACCGTACTAAGTGCTTGGGAGAGTATGCAGAGCACTGTACTAAGTGCTTGGGAGAGTACAATATAACAGGGTTGGTAGAAATATTCCCTGACTACAAGGAGCTTACAGTCTAGAGGGGGAAACGGGCATTAGTATAAATTAATGAATTACATATATATACATTAATGCTGTGGGGCTGAATGGGCAGTGAATAGAGGTTCCAATCCATGTGTAAGGGTGATACAGAAGGGAGTGTGAGAAGAGGAAATGAGGGCTTAGTCCGGGAAGGCCTCTTGGGATATGAAGGGGAAAGGATTTCCAAACCAGAGGCATGAGCTGAATCTAATCTGATTCCATCACATCTATCCCAGTGCTTAATAGAGGGCTTGGCACATAGTAAGTGCTTAACAAATACCACAGTTATTAATGATCAACTTGGGAGAGATGCTCACAATACTTAAAATAGTCTCCCAACTGATCCTATAAATGGTCATAGATCTGTCTACCCCTTGGTTTAGGTGCATCACCCCGACGGGGTCATCCTTCTCTCTCCTACTTCCTTCCCTTCTCCTTCCTCCCTCTCTCTCTCTCTCCACCTCTTCCTCTCTCCTTCCTTCCCACCCCCCGACCCCAAGGCTACAGAAACCAGAAACTAGGGGAGGGGCCCGGTTCCCAACAGCCGCCTCTCTTCCCCCGCCCCCACTTGCAGAGAAATGTTCCCTTCAAAATGGCCTGGGGGGCTTTAGAGTTGGGTATTCACCCCCCCACTGCCTGAATCTCCAGCTGGGTCACTGGCTAGGCCCCGGAAACATCAGATCTGCTGTGTTTCAGGATTGCAGCCCTGCTGGGGGAAAGAGTCATTTTGCCGGGTGATAAGGAATAGTAGTTAGAAGGACGAAGGCGGCTCTAACTGCCTGGGGCCCATGTACTTTTGCTTAATGTATGGTAAATCTTATCCCACTGATTAAAGGACATGGGGTTACAGGGTTTGGGTGCGAGTCCCCCCAGATATACCGGCCCCCCCAGACACACACACACCCACACACCCAGACGCACTGGAGGAATTTTACTTTATGTGAGGTTGAGGCGGGAGGAATAGGTGAGGGGGAAATGAGCAAAGTCAAAATAGCAGAAGGAGGGTGATTAAGCTGCTATATACTCTGCACTGCATATCTTAGTGAGTGGTGCACGTCTGACTCTTTCAAGACTCAAAGCTGCGAGGCTTATGAGGGGATGATAAATAATAAATAGTAATTAAATTAAAGATGTACATACTGTACTGCTCTGAATTCCAGGAAGTTTGAAAATGGACTTACACATAATCATAATAATTAAGATCCTCAGCTGAGTATATTCTGCTGGCGCCACATGAGGTAGAAGCTTGAGGGCTTGCACAGAGGGGCTGCCCTTGAGGCTGGCGAGGTTTAGCGTCCTTTGGTTAGAGAGTGAGACAGACAGACGGACCGAAAGACAGAAACACAGACACAGAGCGAGGGAGGCAAGCAGACGGAACGAGAGACAGCGTGAGACAGATCGAAAAGGAAAGAGTGACAGACGGAAAGACAGACAGACACAGAGACAGACTGAAAGACAGACGGAGACCCAGAGAGAGTGAGACAGACTGAGAGACAGATACACAGTGAGGCCGACTGTAAGACAGAGATGAAGTGGGACAGAGAGACAGACTGAAAGACAGAACCAGAGACACAGAGAGAGTGAGGCAGGCGGACTGAGAGGCAGAGTGAGACAGATGGAGAGAGGGAAAGAGTGACAGACAGACACAGAGTGAGACAGACAGACTGAGAGAGATATTTTGATTGAGAGACAGACAGGCAGAGAGACAGACTGAAAGTCAGAGACAGAAACTGAAACAGCAAAACAGGCTGAAAGAAAGGCGGAGAAGGTGAGACAGAAAAGTTGCCTTAGAGATGAAGACAAACTGAGAAACTGAGAGACAGAGATAGAAAGAGGGTCAGAGGCAGACAGAAACATACATAGACACGGAGAGATTGAAAGGCACAGAGAGAGAGAGAGAAATAAACGCACACATACACACACACACGCACACAGACACAGTACACACAGGCAATATTCCAGGGTTGCCATTCCTTGGAGCTGGCTCCCACAATGGGTGAGTTTTAACAGCTTTAGGATAGTCTGGGATAGGGCAGGGAAAAGAAGAGAGAGATGGTGGAATTCAAAGGGCCACTTCAGCAGCCCAAGAAAGCAACCCAAGCATCCTCTCCACAGTCCTCCTTCCACCCCACTCCCCACCCTCCACCTTGCAGGAATGCTGGGCCAAAATACGGAGAGTCCTTGTTTAGCATTTGGCCTCATTCACAGTCATTAGCTCAGGCTGCCCAGGCTAGCTTGAAGGTGGAGTTGATCTCCAAATGTGAGCTGTGGAAATCTTTTTTTTAAGGAAAGACCCCCCTGCCCCCGCCCCCACCAGGCCTCCTGCCTATCCTCAGATGGGCTGTGGGAGAAAGTTTGGAGCTTCGTGCACAGCGGGTCCAATTCCAGAATGATCATGGCGATGCATCATGTTTTGAACGTTCAAACGCTACTGGTTATTTAGGGCTGATAAGCTGGCTCATACTTGTCTTCAGGCCCTCCGCGGTGATCTCAGGCAGGACTGGGGAGATTTGTCATGAGGACGGTTTACTTCCGATGCCCACTGAAATCAAAGGAATTTGCCCCAAGAAACTCCTAGAAAGAGCCTCTCTCCTGAGCCAAGATTTAATTTGGAGGACCTGGGTTCTAATCCCAGTTCTGCCACTTGCCTGCTCTGTGACCCTGGCCAAGACACTTTACTTCTCTGTGCCTCCATTTCCTCATCTGTAAAACGAAGATTAAATTCCTGCTCTCCCTCCTCTTAAGGCTGCGAGTCTCATGTGGGATAGGGACAGGGTTAGACCTTATTGTCCTGTATCTATCCCAATGCTTAGTACAATGCTTGGCACATAGTGCTTGACAAAGCCTCAAATGAGTACTTTTTATGATATTTATTAAGCACCTACTATGTACCAGTCACTGAACTAAGCACTGAAATAGATACAAGCTAATCGAGTTAGACATAGTCTGTGTCCCACCTGAGGCTTGCAGTTCTAATCTCCATTTTCCAAATGAGGTAGCTGAGGC
Source organism: Ornithorhynchus anatinus (assembly GCF_004115215.2). Taxonomy (NCBI): domain Eukaryota; kingdom Metazoa; phylum Chordata; class Mammalia; order Monotremata; family Ornithorhynchidae; genus Ornithorhynchus; species Ornithorhynchus anatinus. Next base: position 54,506,555 of record NC_041736.1, read on the forward strand.
ACAGAGAATTGAAGTAACTTGCCCAAGGTTAAACGGCAGGCAAATGGCAGAGCTGGGATTCAAATCAAGGTCTTCTATCTCCCCGGCCTGTGCTCTTTCCACTAGGCACAGTGCTTCTCATTATTATTATTACTATTATTGTTGTTATTATTCTCTTATCTTCTTCTTATTAGTGTTATGATTTTTATTTTATGGTCATGGGTCAAAATCAAAATCCCCTTCTCTTCTCCCATCTAGAAGCTGCTCTTGGCCAAAGAAGTCAGTAAGTTTCCAAGGAGTGTGTGTGTGTGTGTGTGTGTTTGCGCATGCGCATGCACCCACAGAGATTGCTCTCCCGCCCTTGGCTTAGGGCCCTTAGCGGGAGTTTGGACAAGTGCAGAATTGGGTCTGATGTCTCTCCAGGGATTTGGAAGAAAATCTACTGTGTGTAAATGTAAGCTGTCTCCTCCTCTTGTTTCTGGACCCCAGCCCTCGGTGACTAATTCCCAGGACTTCTCCAGGGAAGTGCACTGAAATGCATCCACCCGGCCAAGTCTGATAGCAGGGAGACAGTGGGTGGATTCCTCCGCTGGGGCTGGGACTGTTAGGGTTGTGTCAGTAAAGGGAAGGCCCCCTCGGATCGGCCGGCCCATGGCACCTCTGGGTGGCCGGTGGCCGGAGAGAGGTCAGCGTCACTGGAATTTCAGTAGCATCTTCAGGCGGGTTTGGGGCAGCTCCTGGATGGTAATAGCTTATGAGAGAGTAGTTGAGTTTGAGCCTCCCTCCTGCTGAGCATCCGGGCTGTGGGAATGGGCTTCTTCCAAACTCTTGCCCTGGCCTCTCTCTCCCCCCGCCACAACCCCAGCTTCTTGTCACAGAGGAGTCCAAATTAGTAAACCTTAGCTCCAGACCCCTTTCTTGCTTGTTTTGTTTCATTTTATGGTGTTTGTTAAGCGTTTACTATGTGCCAATCACTGTTGTAAGCGCTGAGGTAGATACCAGTTTATCAGGTTGGACATCTTCCCTGTTCCACATGGGTTTCACAGTCTAAGTAGGAGGGGGTAAGAGCGAATCCCCATTTTATGGCTGAGGAAATTGAGGCACAGAAAAATTAAGTGATTTGCCCAAGGTCACACATCAAGCCATTGGCTGAGCTGAGATTAGAACCCAAGTCCTCTGACTCCCAGGCCCGGGTTCTTTCCAGTAGGTCTCACCGCTTCTCCCCTGCAAGGGGAGGAGGTGACAGGTCCTTTCCTTGGCCCAACTGGTGTAGTGCAAGCTGGGAGAAGTTTTTAATCACTTTTCTTGTTTGACGGAGTGTGCCCAGACTTCCTAAATAAGGTCTTCTCAGAATGCCTTACCATGAAGTGTTTGTGTAAATAAACACACCAAAATCAATCAAGCAAATATAGTCAACAAATGCCCTTCATGTGCAAAGCACAGTAGTGAGTAGTTATAATTGTATTTACTGAACTCCTACTGAATGCAATACACTGTACTAAGCATATGGGAAATATGATTGCAGATCTATTCCCTAACTGCACAGTGCTTACACTCTAAGCATTTGTGGAAGCAAGACACACTTGTCCCTGCCGTTAAGGAGCTTACAGCCTAATGTGGAGACGGATGCACAGAATTATTTACAGGTAATGGAGCAATAGTAATAGTAGAGTGAATATGCAAATTGGAATAAAGAACTGAATATACAATTCAATTACACACAACTACATACACATACATAAGTGTGTGTGCTTGTGCGCACATGTATTCTGAGGCTGGGTATTAATTGATTAATCAGTGTTATGGGTGACCATTGTGTTGATATGACCTGGGGCTTTGGGAACCAATTAGGGAAAGCTTTCTGGAGGAGCTGGGATTTTATCAATCAGTGGCATTTACTGAGCACTAACTGTGTGCAGAGCACCGTATTAAGCACTTACTTTAGAAGGGCTTTGAGGCTGCCGGGTGCTGATGTCTGGGGTCGGGGAGGAGAAAATTCCTTGCGGGAGAAATAGCATGATCGGGCGTGTTGGAGGGGAAAGTTGAAAGTTCAATACAAGGGGAATTTATGAGGAGCAAATAATAGCAGGTGAGGAGAGTTCATACTTAAGATGGAGGAAGTTGGTGGAGAACCCTGAGGCCCATGCTAAAGAGTCTATAGATTCCTTGAGGGCAGAGATATCTTCTAACTCCATGGTACTCGCTTAAGCACTTAGTACAGTGCTCTGCACTTTAAATACTATTTGCTGAGTGATTACTTGACCATCTAAGGCAGAGGGATATGGGCAGCCACTGGAGTCTTTAGAGGAGTGGAGAGCCCAACCAGCTTTCACTTCCCCAAGGAGGTGACCCCTGGAGTCCCAGGGGATGAACTCAGAGTTCCTTTCTACTCACCTGACATAAATTGCTCCTCATCCTGGGCGAATAGGCAAATGACACTTTGCCCCGTTGCATTAAAGGTGCCCGGACCTAAAATCCAACCTTGAACATTTCCCAACTGCCTCTGGGGGATGACTGTCAATCACACACCGTCTGTGAACTGGGACTTTAAATTCCAGACAAGTATGTCATCTGGCCCTATCAGTCATCTCCCACTCTCGCCTTCTTCCAAGAACTGAAAAGGCAAGCAGAGGACTCCCTGGTTATGGAAAGAACCTCCCCCTTCCCCTCCCCCAAAGAGATAAGGCCAGAGAACAGTTGCTGGTCACATTAAGGGTATGCGTGTATACCTAACAGCAGGAATGTTACATGGGGGCTTCGGCCTGGAACGGCAGGTTTGGCCCTTGCCCGCCTACCAACACATTCCATCTGTCTCCCGTTCCTGGCATCCTCCTGCCCTGAGGTGACCTTTAACCTTTCACCAACTCGTCTGCTTGTCGCGCATTTCTAAAATGAAAAAAGCAGGAGGTAAGAAAATTGGAAGTGGAATGGGGTGCGAAGATGTCTCCTTCCCCTTTTCCAGTCTCTCCCTTTCCATCCTCCCTCCCCCCACCCCGCCCAACCTCTCTGGATTAGGACGACGACATCTGCCTCCGGGGATAGCAGCAGAAATAGACATTTTTCTAATTTACCAGAGCCCAAATCATCACTGACATTTTCTGTTCCAGACAGGGCTGCTCTGGGAAGTAACTTCACTCTACCTTCCCAGCCTACATGGGTCCCAGGCTTGCTGTTGTCGCTAAGGTAAATGCGCCCTCTCCTTTAAACAACTTAGTCAATGTTGGCCCAAAGCTCAAGTAAATGACCAAAGAGGAAGTAGCCCATCCCCATGGGTGATTTAACCTTTACAGGGGCTTTTTGGAAAAGCATCCATTTGGGTTAGAGTAATGGGAGCACTGCCCAACTATTCCATTCTTCCCTCCAGCTGATGACACCCCTCACTTTTTTTTAATGGCATTTATCCAATCCATCAATCAATCATATTTATTGAGCTCTTACTGGGTGCAGAGCACTGTGCTATGTGCTTGGAAAAGTACAGTATAACAATATAACAGACATTCCCTGCCCACAATGAATTTACAGTCTAGAGGGATTGCTAAGTGCTTATTATGTGCCAGGCACTGTACTAAGTGCTGGGGAAGATACAAAATAATCAGGTTGGACACAGTGCCTATTCCACATAGCTCTCATGGTCTTAATCTTTCCGGGATACTCTTATTGTACTCTCCCAAGTATTCAGTACAATGCTCTGTACACAGTAAGTGCTCAATAAATACGATTGTTGGCTGGTTGGTTGAATCCCCATTTCATAGATGAGGTACCTGAGGCACAGAGAAGTGAGATGATTTGCCCAAAGTCATGTAGCAAGCAAGGGGCAGAGCCAGGATTAGAACTCAGGTCCTCTGGCTCTCAGGCCCTGGCTCTGTCCACTAAGTCACTTCCCCTCACCAGCACTGGGTGAGTCAATCCCAAGACTGAGGCAGAATTGCATACTTTTCTCCTAGGTTAAATTTTAACCAGATCCAGATGGTACTCTTTGAGCTGTAGGAGATGGCTTTCAAGGCTGTCAGACAAACAGTCTTCTGACAGTTGGGGGACTTTTAATTTGATGGGAGACCAAGGGGAAGACTTTTTTAAAAAAAATTCTGCAGACTCCACATCATGACCCTAAAACCAAGATTTAGGGATCGGCAGGTAGAAAGGGGCGGGGGGTTGTTTTTCTGGTGGCCATGGATAATTACAAGGATTGAAGTTCTACTGCATAGCTCCCTCAAACCCTTCAAACCCCAATGGATGGTCTACTGGAATAAGTGTTGGAGGCCTGGGGGGCTGAATATCTAAGTTCAATCAATCAGTGATATTTATTGAGCTCCTACTGTGTTCAGAGCATTGTGCCAAGCATTTGGGAGAACACTAAGCCCTCATTTCCCCTACCTCTGTTCCGCTCCCCTCACCCGTTGCCACCTGTGTCAATTGGTTGTGTACTCCTCAAACACTTTGATACTCACCTCAACCCTACAGCATTTGGGTGTACATCCCTACACTCTACTAATTCCCTTCTCTATAGTTTATTTTAACATCTCGAATTAGCAGTTAAGGGCTTTGTCTTCAAGAATTCTACAAAATTGGGGATTAACCAGGCCTCTGGCCTGGAACTTCCTCTCCCTTCAGATAATTGTGGTATTTCTGTGCCAGGCACTTTACTAAGAGCTGGGGTCGATACAATCAAATTGGGTTGACACAGTCCCTGTCCCATGTGGGACTCATAGTCCTAATCCCCATTTTACAGATGAGGTAACTGAGGCCCAGAGAAGTGAAGTGACTTGCCCAAGGTCACACAGCAGGCAAGTGTCAGAGCTGGGATTAGAATTTATGACCTTCTGATCCCCAGGTCTGTGCTCTTTCTACTACACCACACTGCTTCTCTATGTGACAGATTCATTCATTCATTCATTCATTCATTCATTCATTCAATTGTATTTATTGAGAGTTTATTGTATGAAGAGCACTGTGCTAAGATCTTAGGACAGCACTCGCCACACTGCATGAAAATCAGCCTTCGTCATTGATGCCAATATTTAGAAAAGTAGCAATTTTGGAAAATCTTTTCCACCCAATATGGAGTTTGGGGTCAATGGAGTTAGGGCGGAGAAAAGCAGCAACACCCATTGTCTCAAGGAAATGGCAAATTACAAGACCCAGATTACATGGCCTTTACATGCTTTGGCATTTCTCTGGAAATAGTGGGAAAATCTTGGTTTAGCCAGGGAAAGCGACTTATCCAAGGTCACACAGCTTGTAGGTACCTTAGAGAATATGCAATGGGCTGAGATAAAATAGTCTGCAAATCTAATCTGGAAGCTGTGGCCTGAAAGACCATCAGAAAGTCTGAGTGTTTATCACAGCTGCAGCTCCCAAAGCCATGTTACTTGGGATAGCACACAGCTTTGGGTCCTGAATACTTACAGAAAGACAGCAAATTGCGTTTTCCATCTCACAATTTTTTTTTTTTTTGCTTTCAGCCCAATTCCTTTTAGTTGCTAATTTCTTTTAGTCCTAAAAATTGATCCTAAATTGCTGCTTTAAACCACACCAGGGGCTGTGCTAGACTAGAAATTGATGAATTGATGCAGTGCAGTACATAGAAATAGATGAATTAACAAGCACTCAATCGATGCGATTTATTGAGTGTTTTCTGTGTGCAGAGCACTATACTAAGCATTTTAGGAGAGTAAGCAATCAATTAATCGTATTTACTGAATGCTTACTGTGTACAGAGCACTGTACAAGCACTTGGGAGAGTGCAATTCAATAAAGATGTATAAATCTCTCTGCTCACAGGGAGCTTACTGTCTAGAGGGATCTACGTTCCAGATCTGCCAGAGGGAAGGGCAAGTTCACTATCCTCTTGAAAGTACACTTTGGCTTGAATTATCTGAATAGTTTGAGCATATGGGGTGACAAAGTGGACCTGCAATATGCAGATAATGCAAGGAAGAAGTTATTTGTGAGATTCAGTTAACCTATCAGTCGATCGTTTTTATTGAGTGTTTACTGTGTGCATAGCACTTGGGAGAGTACACTGTAACAGAGTTGGTAGACATGGTCCCTGCCCAGAGTGAGCTTACAGTCCAGAAGGGAAACATACATCAATAAAAATAAATAAAATATGGATATGTACGTTAAGTGCTGTGCTGCTGAGGGAGGGGGTAAATAAAGGGGGCAAATCCAAGTGATGCAAAGGGAGTGGGAGAAGAGGAAGTGAGGACATAGTCAGGGAAGGCCTCTTGGAGGAGATGTGCTTTAAGCATATTGATTTATTTAAGAACATTAGCAAATAGGTTCCGAATCACTGGTCATCCAGGTCAATATTTGGTCTCCAGCAAGTTTTCCAAGGGTTCTTGGAAGAACAGTGTGATAGTTGATGCCAAAATTGGTGTGTTTAAATCCACTCTCGAGAGCAAGCAGATCAGTGCCTGAATTCCCACAGCCAGGCACCAGGGCACGGGAAGGATATTAACAAAGTGAAGGAACACATAGATTATTCTCAGTGCTGGGCAACAGATCAGTGTACCTCTCCAAGGTTAAATGCAGTGTGAAAAGAAGTCATTCTTACTCTTACTCGTTATTATTTATCGCAGGGGTTGAGCACTTTGGGCAAAGCACTGTACCTACCTAAAGCTGAGCAAAGGAGCTAATATATTTCAGTTGCAGCTCCAGAAAGGCGGACTCACTGTCCTAAAGTGGCCGATTTGTACATTCCAAGCGCTCAGTACAGTGCTCTGCACATAGTAAATGCTCAATAAATACTATTGAATGAGTGAATGAATAAAGGGGCAGAGAGAGGAGGAACAGGCAATCAGCACGCCGGGGAAGGAAAAGCAGAATTGAAAAAAGGCAAAATAAATTACAACTGCAGCAGTAGCAGTAAGTATGAGCGGGTCCCAGTGTCTATATGTGGGCCAGCGTGATAACGTTTTAAAATGGGATCATTTCCGCTAACAACAATAACTAATGATTTTCTTTGCATTCATGGTTAATTGGAAACTAAGCTCCAAGATGCCAAATGGATTAGTGGAGGGGAACCTGTTCCTCCCTGGACCTCAAATGCTATGCTAACTCCATTTTTAAGAAAACCCAGCATCAAAAGCTGCCACTTAGCTTGGATCTGACCCCAGAAGGAAGTACACTCACCAGATTCTCACACTACTTTAGTTTGTGAGTCTCTCTACCGGCTCTGTTGTATTGTGCTCTCCCAAGAGCTTAGTACAGTGCTCTTCGGAGTAAGTATTCAAGAAGTACCACTGACTGATTAAGGACCAAGGCTCATTCTCACCCATATATTCTTTCCTTGTGATTAATAGAGCTCAGTGGAAAGAGCACGGGCTTGGGAGTCAGAGGTCATGGGTTTGAATCTCAGCTCTGCCACTTGTCAGCTGTGTGACTGTGGGCAAGTCACTTAACTTCTCTGTGCCTCAGTTACCTCATCTGTAAAATGGGGATTAAGACTGTGAGCCCCATGTGGGACAACCTGATTACCCTGTATCTACCCCAGTGCTTAGAACAATGCTCTGCACATTGTAAATGCTTAACAAATACCGACATTATTATTAATATAGTGCTTTGCATGTAGTAAATGCTAAATACTGTTACTGCTACTATAGTGCTGCTTTTAATAAATAACAGTATTATTAAGAGCAGCTTCTGTAGTGATTAGCAGGGCTGCAAAAGGAATTTCCTGGTCATTGGTAGCTGGGATGAAAGTGAACTGAGTGAATCCTTACACTAGAGAAACAGTGTGGTCTAGTACCGATGATCACAATAATAATAATACTACTTGGTAAGCCCATACTAGGTGCCAAGCACTGTTCCAAGCACCGGAATAGATAAAAGTTAATCAGATTGGACACAGTCCCTGTCCCACATGGGGCTCACAGTCTAAGTAGGAGGGAGTAGGATTTAAACCCTATTTTACAGATGGGGTAACTGAGGCACAGAGAAGTTATGTGATTTGCCCAAGCTCACACAGCAGACATGTAGCGGACCCAGGTCCTCTGACTCTCGGGACTGGGTTCTTTCCATTAGGCCATGCTGCTTCTCTAGCAGAAGGAACATGGCCTTGGTAAGCAGAAGAACTTTGTTCGAATCCCAGCTGTCAGCTGTATGAATTTGGGCAAATCACTTAACTTCTCTGTGCCTCAGTTACCCCATCATGTCCAACCTGATTCGTTTGTATTTACACAAGCTCTTCTTATAGTGCCTGGAACATAGTAAGCGCTTAACAAATGCCATAAAAAAGTACGATGCTCTGCATAGAGTAATCTCTCAATAAATAATCATCATAATAATATAATATAATATATTAATAATAATAATAGAGAAGCAGCTTGGCTCATTGGAAAGAGCCTGGGCTTGGGAGTCAGAGGTCATTGGTTCGAATCCCAGCTCTGCCACTTGTCAGCTATGTGACTGTGGGCAAGTCACTTAACTACTCTGTGCCTCAGTTATCTCATCTGTAAAATGGGGATTAACTGTGAACCTCATGTGGGACAACCTGATTACCCTGTATCTACCCCAGCACTTAGAACAGTGCTCTACACATAGTAAGCGCTTAATAAATACCAACATTATTACTAAATATCATTGATTGATTGAATAGCTCTGAGAGGAAAGCTTATATTATGGGAAGCAAAATGACCTAGTGTCAAGAATACAGGACTGGGAGTCGGGAGACTGCGTTCTAATTCTGACCCAGCTGCTTGCCTGCTATATAACCTGCAGCAAGTTACTTCATCCATCAATCAATCAAATTTACTGATCACTTACTGTGTGCAGAGAACTTGGGAGAGTACAACAGAGTTGGTAAACATATTCCTTGCCCATAATGAGCTGACATTCTAAAGAAGGAGCTTAACTTCCCTGTGCCTCAGCTTCCTAATCTGGAAAATGGGGATAAAATACCTGCCTTTCCCATCTCTTATAGCTGAGACACATTTGGGATAGGAACTGTATGTGATCTGCTCATTTTGTATGTTCTCAGTACTTGTCAAGGGGTAAGCACTTAAGAAGCAGTGTGGCATAATGGCTAGTCCCCGGGCCTGGGAGTCAGAAGGTCATGGGTTCTAATCCCAGCTCCACCACATATCTGCTGTGTGACCTTGGGCAAGTCACTTCACTTCTCTGGGCCTCAGTTCCCTCACCTGTAAAATGGGAATTAAGACTGTGAGCCCTATGTGGGACAGGGACTGTGTCCAACCCCACTATCTTATACCTACCCCAGTGCTTAGATCAGTGCTTGGCACATAATAAGCACTTAACCAATACCATTATGATGAAATATCGTGGTGATTATTATGCCCATTTTGTAGATGAGTAGACTAAGGCTCAGCAAGGTGAAAAATCAATCTATTGAGCACTTACTATGTGCAGAGCACTGTCCTAAGCATCTGGGAGAGTACAACAGAGTTAGCAGACACGTTCCCCGCCCACAGTAAGCTTACAGTCTAGAGGGGGAAACAGATGTAAATCAACTTCCGTAGACCAGATGACAACTTTCATCTAGTCGGATACAACTCCGAGGTATGCAGGCAATTACTTGGCTGAGAACATCGTTTGCATGTTCAAAACTCGTATGTGGTGTGTAAGGGAGCAGTAATGTTCATTCATTCATTCAATCATATTCATCAAGCACTTACTGTGTGCAGATCGCTGTACTAAGTGCTTGGGAGAGTACAATATAACAATGAACAGATACATTCCCTGCCCATAGCGAGATACCCGTGACCAGTCCAGAGCACTGGTGACTGCTCTACTAAACTCTTACCAATGTAAACGTCGGCCCAATCCCTCCTCGTTAGCACCTCGGCTCTGGCCTATGGCTGTACAGGCCAGAAAAACATGGGAGGCCTAGAAAACATCTCTCCGGTCTCTCTGGGGGCCGATAAGCTTGGCCTGAGCCCTTCTGCAGGAAATCCTAGCTTCCACTTGGCCTGGGGAGATGAGGTCCAGGCCAGGAAATAGCTGGCCCTGGTGACCATTTGCGGCTAAAAGTCTCCATGGCTTGTTTTCTTCTGCTGCCACAAAGAGGGATTGGGTGAACGGAAGAGGTCCTTGAGGTTAAGGGTCAGGTCTTGTTTTCTCCTCTCTAAGCACCCCCTGGCAGTCCTCCCTGCTTTCTGCTCACCATGAAACTCCAAAATAAGGCTGTGGTGGTTGGTAGGTTTTGAGCTCTACATAATGAGTTTTACCCAAGTGAGAGGCTAACTTGGCCTTTTTTCCTCACTTACTTCCCACACATGAAAACATGTGTGTGTGTGTGTATATTTATATATATATTTATATATATATGTATATACATATACATACATATATTCACTTGAACATTCAACTTTGTGTATGCTGATTCCAGACCTTGTAAATATTCTATGTCTGTCTCCCCTGTTAGGGTGTAAACTCTGTGTGGGCAGGGAATGTTTCTCAATAAATACCATTACTGGTTCCTCCACACCCCCCCCCCCCCACTCTGCTTCCACTTCCTTCCATTCCACACCCATCACCCCAGAGAACTCCAAAACACCCATGATCTTCTGTTCCCTTTGGAGCTGGGTTGGGCAAATGCAGCTAGTTGGCACATAATAAGGATGGTATTTAAGTGCTTACTATCTGCCAGTCACTGCACTAAGGGCTGGGGTGGATACCAGCAAATTGAGTTGGACCCAGTCCCTGTCCCGCGTTGGGCTCACAGTCTCAATACCCATTTTACAGATGAGGTAACTGAGGGCCAGAGAAGTGAAGCGACTTGTCCAAGGTCACACAGCGGCCAAGTGGTGGAGGTCTGATTCCTAGACCCGTGTTCTATATGTGCTGATAGCAGAGAACCGGGTACTTTGAAAAGCAGAAGCGAACACATTCGAACAAGGCCCACTGCTTTTCTCACCAGAGACCCATGAGAGCTGGCTGGGATGCCAGTCGTTGACGAGCTGAAACAATAACCACTCTTCTTTCAGGGTGAGGGTCTGTATGCCCTGAGCCCTGGTCCCCGTGTGAGCAGCAAAGGACTAGAGGAAACCAAAACCACAATAACTTTATTAGCCTCCAAATCACTGTTGGACCAGTGTAGGACCAAGTGGTCTGGACACCCTCTGGAGATCCACAGAAAGGCTCAGAGTGGCCTTGTACAGTCTATCCCCCAATCCAGGGTGGAGAAATTCCCCAGTCTCTAAGCTTCTGGTGGACAGGGAATGTGCTTATCAACTCTGGTGTATGGTACTCTCCCACAGCGTAGTACACAGCTATGATTTCCTATTCTCTGACCATTTTAGAGTGTTTGACATTTAAGGAAATCTGGATTGGAAGAGGAAATGGAGTGAGAGGGGTTAGGGTGGGGACCCCTAGTGTATTTGGTTGAAGCAGATATTTCTTAGGGTACTTAATGTTGGTATTTGTTAAGCGCTTACTATGTGCAGAGCACTGTTCTAAGCGCTGGGGTAGACACAGTAACTTAGGCACAGAGAAGTTAAGTGACTTGCCCACAATCACACAGCTGACAAGTGGCAGAGCTGGGATTCGAACCCATGACCTCTGACTCCAAAGCCCTTGCTCTTTCCACTGAGCCACGCTGCTTTTCTTAAATCTGGGAGATGCACAGAGGCTGGTGGAGAGGGGATGCTGGGTAAAGTAGGCATGGCCACTGTAGATTTTGAGGTCTGAGTAGAATTCGAAAATAATTTTCAAGGCTGACTTGTAAATAATAATAATAACAATCGTATTTATTAAGCCGTTACTATTTGTCAAGCACTCCTGTAAGCGCTAAGGTAGATATAAGCTAATCAGGTTGGACATAGTCCCTGTCCCTTATGAGTTTCCCGGTTTTAATCTCCATTTAACAGATGAGGTAACTAAGGCACAGAGAAGTGAAGTGACTTGCCCAAGATCACACAGCAGGCAAAGGAAGGAGCTGGGTTTAGAACCCAGCTCCTTCTGACTCCCAAGCCCGTGCTGTATGCACTAGGCCGAGCTGCATTGTGGGGTCATAGTGTTGGAGCAGTTGAATTTAAAAAGCTGAATTGCGGCCATCGTAGTGCAGTTGGTAAAACTGAAAAGATCTTTAACTCAAATAACTCAGGAATATTTCCTATAGTGTTCTTCAGTATGGCCTAGTGGAAAGAGCCTGGTCAGGAGATCTGAGTTCCAATCCTTACCCTGCAACTCACCTGAAGTGTGACCCTGATTAAGTCACTGGACCTCTCTGTGACTGAGTTTCCTCATCTGTAAAATGAAGAGACACCCACTCTCTCCATGGTTGGGATCTGAGCCACACCCGGGGTGGATACTGTTTGATCTGTTCATCTTCTATCTACCCCAGTGCTTAGCCCAGGGTCTGGGCAAAGAGTAACACTTAGGAAAGCTCGTAATTATTACTTCTGTAGCTCCGTGCAGAGGACCAGACTCCCGCCATCTTTTCCAGTAGCATTACTGCCTGGGCTGACTGTAAGCTTGTTCTGGGCAGGAAATGTGTCTGTGATTTCTTTTGTATTGTACTCTCCCAAATGCTTAGTACAATGCTCTGCACATAGTAAGTGCTCAATAAATACCAATGATTGATTGAGCATTTCCCAAAAGCCCTGGGATGCTAGCAGGTGCTCTGGGACCCTCTTCACCCCCGCAAAGGTCCACCGCCTCCGTCTTTCATCTAACTCTGTTGGATTGTACATTCCCAAGTTCTTGGTACAGGGTTCCACACACAGGAAGTGCTCAGTAAATGCCATTGATTGACTGACAGAGGGTGAGGAGAGAAAAATGTGAGGGCTTAAACATTTCCACCAGCAGTCACGCCAGCTGAGGTTCTGCCATTTGAACAAACCTATTGCCGCTGTAATTCACATGTTAAGTCATGTCCCTTCATTGAAATATTTATGCCGAGAATCTGTTGAAAGCAAGTTAAATGCAAGCTGGACAAATTAAGTCAATTTTTCCTTTCCCTTGGCCTGTGCATCTACATAATCGCTAGTGGAGATTTGCAAAATCAGGGCTGATGCTCTAGATCACCTTGGACAATTTCTAAAAAATTGAATCCTCAGTGAAAATGAAGGAGCCACTGGATGGGGATTTCATGAAAAGGTTTCATTTTCACCTACATTTATGTATATTAATTAAATCAAGTGCGGGTCTGACACGGAGCAGATGATGCCTTGTATTTGTTGTTTCTTTCCCCGGCCATTCTCTTAACTGGAAGCAAATTGACTGCAGAGAATCGGGCTGCTTCCCAAGTTTATTTAAGAGGGGTCCAGTGGGAACCAAAATGTCTACTATTTGGGACACAATAAGGCTTTTTTGAAGTATGCTTGAAAATATGCCAGAAATTACCAAACTCTAGTAGTTGCAGTCATCAAATTTATTGACTCATCATCATTTATTGAGCACTTGCCATGTGCAAGGCACTGTATTTGGGATACAAGTACAACATAATAGAGTTGGCAGACACATTCCCTGCCCATAATGAGCTCACAGTCTAGAGGATGAATGCCTCCAACCCTATTTGCTTGTATTCACCCCATTGCTTAGTACAGCATCTGGCACATAGTAAGCACTTAACAATACCATTCTTATTCTTGGTGCAGTGCCCTGCACTTGGGGAGCACAGTTTAAAGAGGTGATGTGTTTCCAATCAATTGATCAATGGAATTTATTAAGCACTACTGGGAGAGTATAGTATAATAGAGTTGGTAGATTCAGGCCCTACCTACAAGGAGTTTCCAGTCTGCAGAGGGAGATAAGACATTCAAATATTTACAGAGAAGAAATGCCAGAGTATAAAGCTCTGTGCATAAATTATGTAAGGCTGGAGATGGAGTGAATGTCAAAATGCTTAAGGGGACAGATCCAAGAGTATAGACAGTGCAGAAGAAGGGCAAATAGGGGAAGTAAGGGCTTCATCAGGTCACTTGGAGGAGGTGAGATTTTAGGAGGGCTTTGAAAAAGGGGAGAGGGGTGGTCTGTTTCAAGGAGTTTATACTTGAATGGGAGACTGATAAAAATGTTGAAAATCTGAGTGGTCAAAATAAATGATTTCTTTGCAGATATTTGCCTGTGGTAGAAAAGGGATGCTTGATCCCATGTCCTGGGCCAGGATCGGGCTATGAGAGGCAGCATGGCCTAATGATGGAAAGAGCAGGGGCTGGGAGATTGGACACCTGCGTCTACTCCCAGCTCTGCCACTGGCCTGCTGGGTGGCCTTGGGCAAGCCGCTTAAGTAAGTCAGTCATATTTATTCAGCACTTACTGTGTGCAGAGCACTGTACTAAGCACTTGGGAGAGTACAATATAACAATTAAGATACATTCCCTTCCCATAACAAGATTACTGTCTAGTGGGACTAAATTTCTCTGTGCCTTGGTTTCCTCACCTGTAAAATGGGGATATGATACCTGCTCTCCCTACCACTCAGACTGTGAACGTTGCTCGTGACAGATATGGCGTCTGATCTGATCGTAGAGTTTTGACCCCAGCACTTAACACAGTACTTGGCACATAGTATACATATTATCCACCTACGACGCCAGGCCCCAGCACGGTTTTTAGAGGGCGGGAAGAAGGGCAGGGGAGCTTTCAGTGGATCTGGGACATTCTGACTTCTTACTGCAGGCCTCTCTATGCTGGAATCTCTGAGGAGTCTGGAGTTGCCCTTAGGCTGAGGAGGAGGAGCAGGAGGAGGGAGTGTTGGGAATGTGGAGGGAGTAAGATCTGTGGCTTTCCTGAAGTTGTTTCCTTGCCCCTCCTTCAAAGCCTCCTCAGTGCCCTGAGTTCCTCCTTCTCCCCTGGACCTACTTCCTCCACTCCCCTGCCTCGAGCAATTCAGCTAGTCCCATCCCCTAGTTCAATCTCTGGCCCCTGGAGAGGGGCCAAGTCAAGGTCGCCTAGCAGTCAGGAGGTGGAGTTAGGATTAGAACTCAGATCTTCTGACTCCCACGCCTGTGCTCTGTCTACTCTAGGCCACATTCATTCACTGAATCGTATTTATTAAGCGCTTACTGTGTGCAATACTTACTGTACAATTTGGCAACAGATGGAGACAATCTCTACTCAGCAACGGGATCACAGTCTAATGTGGCTCAGTGGAAGGAGCCCGGGCTTGGGAGTCAGAGGTCATGCGGTCAAATCCCGGATCTTCCAGTTGGCAGCTGTGTGACTGTGGGCAAGTCACTTAACTTCTCTGTGCCTCAGTTACCTCATCTGTAAAATGGGGATTAAGACTGTGAGCCTCACAAGGGACAACCTGATTACCCTATATCTACCCCAGTGCTTAGAACAGTGCTCTGCACATAGTAAGCGCTTAACAAATACCAACATTATTATTATTAGAAGGGGATAATGATAATGGTATTTATTAAGTGTTTACTATGTGCCAGTAGCACCACACTAGGATTGTCTTATACCTTTTTCCTTTTGCAGAGTTGTAGAGTTTGCCTCATCTCTGATTGGGCTACTTGCACTTAGAATTACTCCTACTTAGTCTGTGAGCCCCAGAAGCTATAGGGACTGTGCCCCACCTGATTATCTTGTATCTCCACACCAGTACATAGTGCAGAGCTTAGCACCTGGTAAGTGTTTAACAAATACCACTGTAATTTATTATTATTAATAGTATTATTGTTATTAATTGTGCACATGGAGCTGTTATGGTCACACAAGGAAATGCAGTCCTGGGAGTGAGAGGACCTGATTAGAGTTGATTTCTGCCAGCCTAAAATGAGAATTTTGCCCTCAGTCACCCAATTTGCCCCTCTCCATGCCTCCAGTGAGGTTGAGGCCTCTGGTGATGTCACTTGGTGCTCTGAAGGATGATGGCCCTAAGTCTAGATCTGGTGGGGTTTGAAATTTTCCATTCCACAGTCCTTTAGGTCTGAATGTGAATCTGATAGGAATTTAATCTCATCCAGATTTTGCGCTTTTTATCTCTCTCTTGAGTAGCAGTAACTGCTGTTTTGCAGAAGGTTCTTTCACAATTATTTTCATGTGCAAATAGGCTAATTAGCCAAATTGCTTGTTATTTCTTTATCTGTGTGACCCCTACCCAACAGTCCTATCCTGTCAATCTCTCGAGCCCCAGTTCAAGGAGAGGGAGCTAGGAACTAACTGTAAAACGAGCTGCTGCTTGCTGGGTGAAAATGGCTATGTCTGGGGACCACGGCCGTGTGGTCTGCAAGGGAGAAACCTGTGCTCACGATGGGGGGGTGACGTAGTAGTACTGGGTGCGGTGCACTGTGCTAAGCACTTGGGAACTACCAACCAACAAAGTGACAAGTTCCCTACCCACAAGAGACAGACATAAAATTATTAAATTATTATAAAATTAAGAGCATGAGTGGCGAGGACACTTTTAGCCTGGTGCTATCATCTCGACTCAGAGCTCGATCTCGCCCATTTCCTTCTCCATTCCCAGTCTTAGACGATGGTTGCATAGTGGCTATCCACCCACTCCTGTGCTCCACCTAAGAAGTAGCCACATTTTGCGGGTGGGGAGGTGACTGCTGAGTCAGTTTTTCTTTGGGAGCAAGACTAGGTGGTGGGGAAGAAAGATGATTTGAGATCCCCACAGTCCCGAAGTTGCTGCGTAAATATTTCCTGGTTGACATAAGCTCAAAAGTCCCGTGTCTTTGCTTTTGCAGATCTGCAACGGCCCAGCTTTCTCTTAGGGCCAGAGGGGTGGAAGCTTTAAATCGTGCATTCAAAATGCCCCTGTTTTCCATCCCAATTATATGTTTGCATGGGATCAACCTGAGGCTAAACAGTCCTGGCACCTACTCAGAGTTGTTGTGTGAATAATCTCTTGGGGTAGAAAGGACAGTCACACACCTGACCTGTTCTTCTAGGCTCTCCTAAATCCAGTTTCAGCCTCTAGTTCATTTTCTTTTTGTTCCAGATATGCTCTGGGGGAGGGGCAAGGGGCGTTCCTCCACCAGAAAATTCTCCTTTTATTTCCTTGTTCTTCCTCCTGCTCTCACTCTTCATCGATGATTTTGTTTTTGCCTCCTCAAAAGATTGGAAGCTCCTTGAGAGCGGGGTACTCTGTTTCTATGGTCCCCCTCAAGTGTTCAGTGCTTTGGCTCATTAAAAATCATTTGATGAATCTTTCTCTTCCCTGCGTATATGGACTCTTCCAGTGGATTTATGGTTGTGCTCTAAGATCCGGCCAAGGAGGCACCAAAATGGCAGTGCCTGTGGTGGGAAACCGGGAACGAGAGAAGAAAGTTTTACCCTCTGCTGTGCTTCATCATGTGAGGCAAGGAGAAAGGGTAATGGCTGAGGCGGGTGAACCTTAGCCTCTTTCTTGTCCCAGTTAAACGCTCAACACATCAGCCAGCCAGATCCGTTTCTTCTTCTTCTTGTTTTCGGTTCAGCCTTTGACTGAACCGCCTGTAGCAACAGAACTGCCGCAGTAAATATGATTAACCTCGGTATAATTATGATGGTATTTCCACTTGGCCCTGGCGAATCTGGCCCCATTGGTTAACCACGCTTAGAAATGGGACCCCCCGCCGACCCCCGCGGATGGCAGATGCTGGGTTCCACGTGGGAATGGGGAGAGCTGGTCCATAATTATGTTCACTGTTTAAGCAAGCGTACGTGAGGGTGCCCGTTAAGGAATTCCTTAGTGCACAAGAAGTTCCTATGGAAAAAATTAACAATTTTTTTCAGATATAGTGTCGCAGAGAGGCCGGATTTGGGTTACAGAGATTTCTCTCATGATGGTGTCCTCCTTCAACTGTTGAAAGAGAAGTAGCTTGGAGACCTGGGTTTTGATTCTGGATCTCCTGCTTGTTTGCTGTGACGCTAGCCAAGTCACTTAGCTTCTCTGGGCTTCAGTTTCTTCATTTATAAAATGAGGACAAGATACCTCTTCTCCCTCCCCCTTAGACTGCAAACCCCATGTGGGACCAGATTATCTTGAACCTATCTCAGCACTCAATAGAGTGCTAGGCTCATGGTGAATGCTAATGAGTACCACAGTTAGCACTGGCGTTTGGAGAGGAAGCCCAGAGCCTCTATTAAGAGAAGGGCAGCATGGTCTAGTGGAGAGAGAATGGGCCTCGGAGTCAGAAGGACATGGGTTCTAATCCCAGTTTCTAATCCCAGGGTCAACAAATTGTCTGCTGTGTGACCTGGGGTAAGTCACTTAACTTCTGTGTCTGTTACCTCATCTGTAAAATGGGGAATAAGACTGTGAGCCCTATGTGGAACATGGACTGTGTCCAACCTGATTAGCTGGCACATAGTAAACACTTAACAAATACCATACGCCGATACCAAATGCCCACAGCGAGCCCTATGAGAGGTCACAAGCCGTGTGGGCCACAGGGCGGAGGGAGTGTCAGGCCCGCCTGTGGCCCGCGACTGGTACCGAAGCCCTCCCGTTCACCGTACTGGATGGGGTGATGTACTGGAAAAGTCCGAGGACACAGAGAGTGAGCCTGGGCCTTCCACAAACCAGGGTTTTGCCCACTGAGCAGCGCCAAGTATCCGAACCCCTGACTCAGGTGTCTGAGCGGGAAAACTGGCTTCAAAAGAGGACCCCAGTCCTGGTCTTCCTTTATTTTTGTGCCTTGGGAAAGTCCCTCCCAGTCTCTGGCTGACAAACTTCTCTTCATTCAAATCCTTCCTCTAGAACAATTCCTTCCAGAGGGCTTTTCTTGAATGGTCCTTAGGTCCCTGAAGGCGAAGAAGGATTAGCAGGGTGACGATGCACATTCTAGGCCCCAGTGTGCTGTTGACACAGATTTTTCCCCAAAGTGTGTCCCCATCTGTTTTTCTTCTTAGCTCTGAGAGAGGAGGCCCTTTCTGACCCTTCTCTGCATTCATCACATCGCTATATTGGACCAGGCTGGGGAAGCCACGGGTGTGTGCAGAGATGCCAGATCTGGATCGGGAAGGGAACACTGGACACCCTCTGCCGATCTGGAGGCCCCGACAGATGCTCCGTTGGTTACGGAATGGAATGGTGTCGAAAGGATGGCTCAGGAGGTCTCTGTACTGGTGACTGTGGCTGACAGCCCTGAACAAAGAACCCAGGATGGACCCTCTTAGGGAGCAAGGTGGGAGTGTGGCACCACAGCAGAAGAATGTCTCGGTGGCCCCGGGGGCAAAAGGTTGGCATGGTAGAAGTAGATGCTAAATGGCCCTGCATATCAGTGCTTAATGCTTTGCACACAGTAAATGCTCAACAAATATGATTGAATGAAAATCAGACATGCCTAGGATTGCCGGTATAAGGGTGGGGGTGGCCTGACGGAGGGGAGACACGCAAGTGAAGCCACTTCTGGCCATCGAGAGGCAAAAGGGACAAAAGCGGCAGGGACGCGCGTTGAAAGCCCAGGAGCATCTGATGGAGCCCGACGGTCTGTCCGGCCAGATCTGTTTTGGCCAGTACCTGCTGCTACCCAAAGGGGTCTCTGAATATCTGTCAGCAACAACACCGAGTCCCACGTGATCATCCGCCTCGAGCTAAACTTTCCATTGGAAATGCAAATGAGGAAAGCACAGTTTGAATCCGAAGGCTCTTCTGTTGGTTACAAATGGATGCTGCCCTCAATAGGACAGGGGGGTCCAGAACGTTCTGACCTTTCCAGCATTCAAATCACGTAGGGGCTGGCAGGAAGTTGTCACTGCGGCCTTATCCTTGGAGCTGGAGAGCAGTGTGTGTGTGTGTGTGTGTCTGCTTCTGTGCACGTGTGTGTTTGTCCACATGTGTGAGGAGGTGGATGATAGTGGACATTCACTATTAACCTTTGGCCCCATAAATCTGAAAAGATGTATAAGAGAATTGTGGTACCAGGAGCGACCATTTTTTTTGCTTTGAACATGGGGCCAGAAAGGGGGCCAGGGAGTTGAGGAGGGATGAGGATGGAGAGGTGGCAGGCTTCATTTGAGGGGTCTCCATGGTCCTGATTGGAGATTCTCTCTCGGGTCTTGTCATAGGGCTGGATGAACAAGTCTGGAAATGCAGCTATTACAGCTGAGGGGGCCACGTCCCTCATCTACTCCCCATCGACCAGTGGAACAGACACCTGGGGTGTGCCATTCACTCCACAACGAACAGCACATGTCCAAGTGAAGTTCCCTGAGGGTGGGGATGTGGCCGCTGATGGCACATGAAGATAATGTGCCCCCTCTTCCCTTCCCCCGAGTAATAATTATGGAATTCGTTAAGCACTATATACCAAGTACCGTATTGAGCACTGGGGTAGATGAAAGACAGGTTAGATACAGTCCCTGTCCCACAAGAGACCCACAGTCGAGGCAGGGGAACAACTTTCTCATCCCCATTTTACAAATGAGGAGACTGAGGCAGAGAGAAGTTGAGTGACTTGCCCAAAGTCACGGAGCACGGCATCCCCAAAGTACCAATTCCAACCCGCAAGTATTTTGCTTCTCTCAAGCCAACCTATTCACTGTGCTTCATTCTCGTCTCTCTCCCCACTGATGTCTTGGTCATCCCCTCTTCTGCCTGGAATTCCTTTTCCTTCACATCTGGAAGATTACTGCTTTTACTTCTTTAAAGCCCTTTGGAAATCATCTCTTCTCCAGGAGGCCTTCCCTGATTAATTTTTCTTTGCCTGCTCTATTTCTCCCTCTCCTGCCACTTCTGTTTTACTAAGTACCTGCATATTCACCTTCTCTTCCACAGCAGCTGTGAGCAGTGTGGCTCTATGAATGGAGCACAGGCCTGGGAGTCAGAGGACCTGGGTTCTAATCTTTGTTCTGCCACTTTTTTTATGGTATCTGTTCAGCGCTTACTATATGCCAGTCACTGCTCTAAGTGCCGGGGTTGGCTACGAGCTAATACGTGGGGCTCACCATCTTGATCCCTGTTTTACAGGTGAGGTAACTGAGGCATAGAAAAGTAAAGTGGCTTGCCCAAGGTCACAATACAGACATGTATCAGAACTGGGATTAGAACCCAGGTCTTTTTGACTCTTAGGCCCATGCTCTATCCATTAGGCCATGCTGCTTGTGATCAATCCTTTCCTTTGATGTACACCGAATTCCAAAGCCACTTGCCTGCTGTAAGACTTCAGGTAAGTGGCTTAACTCCTCTGTCCCTCCGATTCCTCATCTGTAAAATGGGGGTTAAAAACCTGTTCTCTCTCTCATTTTGATTGGGAGCAGCTTGTGAAACAGGGACAGTGCCCAATCTAATTATCTTTTCTCTATCCCCGTATTTAATACATGCTTGGCACACAGTAAGCACTTAAGAAATACCACGATCATAGTTATTAAACTCAGTTGCTTCCCCTTACCTATAATATCTGTCTTCACTATTGGATTGTGATCTCCTTGAGTCAGGGATGGGGTCAACTAACTATATTGTACTCTCCCAAGCTCTTAGTATATTATTCTGTATAGAGTAAGCTCTGACTTTTGGTTGAAAGAGGAGTGGAAAGATCAGCTATGGGAGAGCAGAATGGAACAGCCTCTCCCCAAGCAAGTGGAGACAGTAATAAGAGATTGGCCTCACATTTAAAATAAAGCAGGCTAGATCGTAAGTTCCTTGTGGACAGAAATTGTGTTCCACTGTGCTCTCTCAAGGGCTTAGTTCTGTGCTCTGCACACTGGTGCTCAATAGAGATTTCTTATAAATGTTCAGAGTCCTACTGCAACATTTTAAAACCTCACCAAATTTATGCCACGGGCCAATTTGGATATGGTTTCACTCTTTAGGTTGCATGTGAAAAATATTTCTTCCTTAAAGCCTGTGAGCACCAGACTGAAGAGTAGCACCTCATTAAGGACAGTGGGAGAATTCCATTCCCACTGGACTATTGTGATATTTAAAACAGCGACTTTTCTTTGAAATGGTTGATGGAATCAGGGAAAGTAGCGAAATCCGAGAAGCAAGTAACAACTCAGCATTTCCAGTGTATCCTTTCTCTACAAAACTGGTCAGTCTACATCGCCACAAGAAACAGTGGTTGCCCATCCAACTCCGCAACAACCAGAAACTCCTTCTCATTAGCTTTAAAGCCCACAGTCACCGTGCCCCCTCTTACCTCACCTCACCGCTCTCCTACCGCATCCCAGCCTGTGAAATTCACTCTTCTAATGCCAACCTACTCACTGTACCTCAATCTCATTTATCTCTTCACCAACCCCTCACTTATGTCCAGTGTCTGTTCTGAAACTCTCTCCCCTTTCATATTTGACAGATGATCGCTCTCCCCACCTTCAGAGCACATCTCCTCCAAGAGGTCTTCCCCGACTAAGTCTGCATTTCCTCTTCTCCTGCTTCCTTCTTCATCAGCCTTGCACTTGGATATGTACTCTTTATTCACCTCCCCCGCAGCCCCACAGCTCTTATGGCATAGAGAAGCAGTGTGGCATAGTGGAAAGAGCACAAACTCAGGAGTCAGAGGTTGTGGGTTCTAATCCCGGCTCCTCCACTTGTCAGCTGTGTGACTTTGGGCAAGTCACTTTACTTCTCTGTGCCTCAGTTAGCTCATCTCTAGAATGGGGATTAAGACTGTGAGCCCCAAGTGGGGCAACCTGATTACCTTGTATCTACCCCAGCGTTTAGAACAGTGCTTGAGCACTGGGGTAAATGTAAGACAGTCAGGTTAGATACAGTCCCTGTCCCACAAGAGACCCACAGTCGAGGCAGGGGAACAACTTTCTCATCCCCATTTTACAAATGAGGAGACTGAGGCAGAGAGAAGTTGAGTGACTTGCCCAAAGTCACGGAGCACGGCATCCCCAAAGTACCAATTCCAACCCGCAAGTATTTTGCTTCTCTCAAGCCAACCTATTCACTGTGCTTCATTCTCGTCTCTCTCCCCACTGACGTCTTGGTCATCCCCTCTTCTGCCTGAAATTCTTTCTCCTTCACATCTGGAAGATTACTGCTAACAATTACCATCATCAAAATTATTATTTTTATCTTTAATTTATTTATATTAATGCCTGACTCCCCCTCTGTTAGGTTGCTGTAGGCAGGGAAAATGTCTACCAACTCTGTTATATTGTATTCTCTCAAGCGCTTAGTACATTATTCTATACGCAATAAGAGGACAATAAATGTCATTGATTGATTAGGGAATGTTAAGACTGGTGACCAAAGAGAAGGGCTTATGTATGTCCAATAGCAGAGAAACAGAAGTGTGAAATGATGAAACAGAATGAAAGAGTGGATTCTCAATCAGTTTCCCTGGACAAGCTTATCATCCAGCGATAAACCTCAGGGCCCGGCTTTCACACTGGCAGGAAGTTTTTCTACAGTGGTATCTTAGATCATTTTACTAAGATTAAAATGGCCACTTCAACTCACCAAACGTCTACTGATATTGGCAGCAAATAAGGATAGCCTAGAGTTTGCCAGCCAAATGAAGCTCTGCGGGGGAGGGGAAACGGTTCGTAGAATCTTCTGTTCGAGGGAGTGGGGGATGTGCACAACGTGGGGTGAAATAGTGGGGGTGGCAGGAGGGAAGCTGCAGGGGAACTACTTGGGGTTGCGGGGTGGGGGATAAAGAAATCGTGCAAGTGGGAATGGGGAGACTCGGGTTTAAGTTCCAGTTCTCTCACTGGCCGAACTGGCCAGCTGTGGATTCTTGGACAAGTCATTTGCCCTCCCTTTCTTTTTTTTTTTTAATGGTATTTGTATTTGCTAAGCGCTTACTATGTGTCACACACTGTACTAAGCACTGGGGTAGATACAAGATAATCAAGTTGGGTCCAGTCCCTGCTCCACATAAGGTATATAGTCTCAATCTCCATTTAGCAGATGAGATAACTGAGCCATAGAGAAATGATAATAATAGTAATAATGATGGTATTTTTAAGGGCTTACCATCTGCCAGGCACTGTACTAAGTGCTGGGGTGGATACAGGCAAATCAGGTTGGACTCGATCTCTGTCCTGCACAGGGTTCACAATCTTCTGCCCCATTTTACAGAAATGAAGTGACTTGCCCAAGGTCACACTGCAGACAAGTGATGGAATCATTATTAGAACCCAGGTCCTCTGACTCCCAGGCCTGGCTCTCTCCACTAGGCCACATGGCTCTCTGTGCCTCCGTTTCCTTTTCTGTAAAGTGGGGCTAAGATACTCGATGATGATGATGGTATTTAAGCCCTTACTATGATAGCACTTAAGTGCTTACTATGTGCCAAACTCTGTTCTAAGCACTGGGATAGATGCAAGTTAATCAGGTTGGATACAGTCTCTGTCCCACTTGGGACTTACAGCCTGAGTAGGAGGCACAGAGAAGTGAAGTGACTTGCCCCAGGTTACACAGAAGATGCATGGCAGAGTTGAGATTAGAACCCACGTTCTCTGACTCCCAATTCCGGGCTCTTTCTACTAGGCTGTGCTGCTTACTATGTGACAAATGGCTGTTTCTCAACATTTTTGCCTTCCTGGATGGGTTTTAAGGAGAGAAACCCTGGGATAAAATTCTCAAGCAGAGACTTCATTGGATTAAATGTAAATCAATTATCTGCTGGGGAGATCGTGTGTGTGTGTGTTGTATGCATTGCGTCTGTTTGTGTGCACTCAAGAGTGTGCTGAGGGGATCGGAGGCTGTCATGGAAAACTTTCCAGTGGCTTGATGTATCCCGCCCATAGTTTGAAGACTGCAGATATGAGAGCCAGAGGACCTGGGTTCTAATCCTGACTCTACCACTTGTCTGTGGCGTGACCTTCAGTAAATCACATAACTTCTCTGTGCCTCAGTTTCTGCATCTGCAAGATGGAGATGAAGTACCTGTTCATCACCTTCCCCATTAGACTGAGCTTCATGTAGGACAGGACTGTCCGAACTGATGATCTTAGTTCTACCACTGTGCTTAGCACATACTAAACACTTCACGGATTCCAGAATTATTTTGATTTATGACTTCATCGGTGTTCCTGCACCGTCTCCACGGCGGGTAGGTTGGAGCATTTCAGGTGAAACCGGGGTCTCGTAACCAAACGCCTCATTTTCTCCACGTTGCTTGACTTCCTAGTAGGGCCGTGAGCTCCTAAGGAGCCAGATCCATTAGCTGTCATGACTGTGTTTATTTTTACAATGGGAAACAATGATGCTCTATTATGACCGGCCCGGAGAAGCAGAGGTCAGCGTCTGTCTGTTAACTGAATAAAAACCCACACATAGTGGGCTGGATGCTCGCCGGCTCCTTCCTCTCCCCCCCGGTCCTCCCGGACCCCTTCCTACCCTTCCCCACAGCCCCCTGGGCTACCCGGTCGCTGGGTGGGACCCCGTGGATTTCTGTGGGATCAGAGCCCGTCCCCTTCCCGGAATCCAAATGCAGGAAGGTGGAAGGGACCGGCTATGGGCGGAACCCGGGAAAGGCGAACCGAAATGGGTGTTGCACAGTGCATTGTGGATCGACGGAACAAGGCTGGAGCCAGGGTAGCACGGGGCTGGCTTGCCTTCAGCAAATGCCTGGTTGTATGCAGCAGCTGTGGTGCGAGTAGTACAACATATTCACTTACTGAATGACAACAGCTTTATTGGCAAGCCAATTCAATTAAAGCCACTGCATCCAACAAAGTAGCAGGCAGCACTCTCTGCATAAAGAATATGGAATCATGCCTACGTTTCCCGGAGTGCCCTCGGCCTTAGCTGTCCCCCTACATGAGAGGGAAAGGGATGAATGAATTAGACGCGGATGATGGTAATTAATGGCTGGCTGTCAGAGAGTCATTTTGTAGGCTCTGTGGTTGGAGGGTCCCTATTAAAGGCAGAATCCTCAGTGCCTGGTCAGACAGGGTGGGCTGCTCTCCTTCCTCCTCCTCCTCCTCTTCTTCCTCCTGGCGATGGTGGGAACAGGTGTGTGTGTGTGCGCGTGGGGAGGGTGAATGCACACTGCTGCTTTGCATTGATCAATGCTTTTGTGTTATTGATATATAAATAATATGTTCATTTTTCATTTTTACAAAATATGTCCTTTAGGCTACTATTAGGAGAAACTCACTTTCGAGTTTTGACATGGAGCTTATTAAGAAAAAAGAAAAGGGGGCCCCCTGACTGTAGAGCTATAAACAAAGCCTGTTTTCTTATAAAATATACATGGCTGACCATTTTGCCTTCAGAACCAGAGATTCAACTAAGGTTTTTCTAGTCTGGGGCATGATCTGACCACTCTGTCGTTTGGGGCCTGGGGGTGAGCTAAGGTGAACAAGAGAGATCAACAAATCCTGGGCAAGCTTCCCTCCTTGATGATGATGATGATGATGATGACAACATTAAGTTCATAGCGTATGCCAACCGCTGTGCTATGCACTGGGGTACAATTCATACAATCTGATTGGACACAGTCGCTGTTCCACAAAGGGCTCAGGGTCTAATGGGGAAGGAGAAATGATATTTCATCCCATTTTAAAGATTTGGAAACTGAAGCCTAGTGAGAAGCTAAATCATTCAATTGTACTTATTGTGTGCTTACTATGTGCAGAGCACTCTACTAAGTGCTGGAGAAAGTATAGTACAACAGAGTTGGCAGACACATTCCCAGCCCAGAGTGAGCTTGCAGTCTGGAGGGGGAGATGGACAGTAATATAAATAAATCATTTATAATAACTGTTTTAAAAAATGTACATGAGTGATGTGCCTGAGTTCAGTCGACAGGCTAGTGTCAGAGCCGGGGTAAGATCCTAGGCCTTCTTAGTCCTCACGCTGAGCTCTTTCCGCTTGGCTTTTCTTGAACCCAGGCCTGCCGGAAGCAGGGTCGAAGGTCATTCTCCGATGGTAAGTAGCATGCAAGTGTGCGGTGCTCTAGCTGTCTGGGTGAGGGGGTCTTAAGCCCCAATTCGGGCCTCAGAATGGGTGGCTGCTGGAGGTTATCTTCCTCTCCCTGCCTGGCCAGGCTCCTAACTAGGCCTTGTAGAATTCCTCTTCTCCATCAGGAGAGAGGAGCGAGTGAGGAAAACTCAATCCAGGAGAAGATCCCGTGCAAGTGGTGTGTTGGTCCTGCATCTCTGAGCTGGCTGCTTGGATCCCTTCGCCCACCCACCCACTTGATATATCAATCCCTTCATCAGTGGTATTGATTGAGCACCTACTGAGCATAACTGTTCTTTAGCGGATACTCCTCATGGACAGGGAATGGGACCCTTCGTTGATCTGTACTTTCCAAACATTCCACACCCAGTACGGCGTTCTTCCCCCGTATACATTTTTTTAAACACTATCGATGGATAAATGAAATGTTTGGAATCCATGAGGGATCTCCTATCGGTCAGTTGGGTTCTGTGCTCATCTTGGGAGTCTGGCAGTCGGAGGATCTAGATTCTCATCTCAGCTTGTCTTCTGGGTGACCTTGGGCAAGTCACTTCACGTCTCTGTGCCTCATTTTCCTTAACTGTAAAATGGGGGTTAAATCCTACTCGATCCCACCTAGACCGTGAGCTCCATGTGGGACAGGGACTATGTCTTGTATCTCTTTCACTGCTTAGCGTATAGTAAGCACTTAACATATACAATAATAATAATCTTGTGTTTCATACTCCCCCAACCCCCGCCCTTTTGGTTTCTTGAGCACAGCAGGTAGCAACCGTTCTCTCCTCTGCAGCGTGGGGCTGACCGCCTGGCTTCATGCAAAGACTGGTCACCCTCCACTGCATACTTCCTTCCTTCCTCCTCCTCCTCCCCACCCCCCTCCCCCCGAGGGCAGCTGTCCTCCTTATCGGCAGCAGCTCTTTCCTGAGAACATATTTGTCCAGCAAAATGCTTCCCCCTGGCCACCGATTCGGTTACACAAGGCATTTGCATCTTTGATCACTGCCAGGGCATGAAATATTTGTGTCCATAAGAGCGGGCAGAGGTGAAGTGTCCTCTTTCAGAAGCCCACTATCTACTAAGTGTAATGAAATCTAATATTTAAAGGGCACGACACTGCCTTCGTACTAGATTTCATTAATCAATTTTTTTTAGGGAAATGATAAATCCTTTATGCATGCCTCTTTGCTGATCCTGCCCCCATTCTCCGCCCCCATTCAAAAATTCACTGCTGCTTTTTATACCTGGCCTTCAGCTCACAAACTCTTGCTTTGAACCCTGCCTCCTATCTTCCTTAAGCAAGACTTGAGTATACGTGCACACACGCACCCACAACACACACACGTTCCCTCCCTCACACACATTTTCGGGGATTGGAGGCAGCGTTTCCATTTCTTCTTAAACATTTCATTTAATCCAACACATTCCCTTTCGGAGTCTATCGTGGTGATTCTGTGGGCTGGTTTAAGTGTCAGAGTGACCAATACTTTCTGAGCCTCTGGGAATGTAAAGCTGAGGAGAGTAGCATCATTCATTTGGACACTCATTATGTGCCTAATTATTGTACATTAAACATTGGTATCTTTAGAATAACGGTGGTGCTATTATCCGCCGCAAGCTCCTCCAAACCATTATTGCCGAGCTGAACGTCTCCCAGTATGCCAGGCTACGCCGGAGCCATTTGCAAAGGAAAGCGCTGAGACTTTGTTCCCCAACGCAGCCCGGAGCCCCACTCTCTTCCCCTTGCGCATATGGCGGTGCGATATCAATTAAGCAATAAGGACTGGCGGAGAACTCCTCAATCATTCCGACAAGGACCGGAGGGGCCGGTTAAGGGCCGAGGTGAAGCCAAGGCAGCTTAAGAGACCAGCTGCTTTCTGACTGATTCAGACATGTCAAGGCTGGTCTGCCCTTATGAGGAAAGCCTTTGGATCGTGGGTTACTGGGAGTTCTTTGGCCATTCAGTTGTCAGGTAGCAGAGAAGTGAAGCTTGCTTACTAGAGGGAGGGGGGAAATTCAGGCAGCCTATTCTGGGTTGGGGGGTGCCCAAGCCCCGGGGAAGAAGCCAAAATACAATGGGAAGGAGATACCTTGGTTAATCTGGGATAGACACACACATACACAAATATATATATGTGTGTGTGTGTGTTTGTATGTATATTCATATATACACACATAAATGTGTATATATGTATACACACAATATATGTGTGTGTATGTGCATTCATATATACACACACATGTGTATATATGTGTATGAGTGTGTATATATGTATGTGCATTCCCCATATATACACACACACACACTCATACGCACACCGTACACAAACATATATGTGCACATATATATATGTATATATATATATATATATATATATATATATATACACACATACACACACACACAAGCACATGCCTATCCCATTCTTCCTATCTGTAAAGTCTTTCAGCATCTATGTGCCCCGTAGATTGAAAGTTTCTTGAAGGCATGTCTTGCAATTATTGATCTCTCCCAAGGGCTTAATAATAGTAATAATTATAATTATTATTATTATGGTACTTGTTAAGCACTCACTATGTGCCAAGCGCTGTTCTAAGCGCTGGGGTAGATAGAAATTAATTGGGTTGAACAGGGGACAGGGACTGTCATTCTTAATTTCCACTTTACAGATGAGGTAACTGAGGCCCAGACAAGTGAGGTGACTTGCCCAAGGTCACACAACAGATAAGTGGCAGAGCGGGATTAGAACCCTGGTCTTTCTGACTCCCAGGTTTGCGCTCTATCTACTAAGCCACACCGCTTCTCTGCACATAATAATAATAATAATAATAATGTTGGTATTTCTTAAGCGCTTACTATGTGCCGAGCACTGTTCTAAGCGCTGGGGTAGACATAGGGGAATCAGGTTGTCCCACGTGGGGCTCACAGTCTTAATCCCCATTTTACAGATGAGGGAACTGAGGCACAGAGAAGTTAAGTGACTTGCCCACAGTCACACAGCTGACAAGTGGCAGAGCTGGGATTCGAACTCATGAACCCTGACTCCAAAGCCCGCGCTCTTTCCACTGAGCCACGGGATAGGAGACATTCAATAAATACTACTGATTGATTTGATATGTGTATTTTCCAACAATTTCTACGAGCACCAAATAATGGTGCAGGTTGTATGTAGTAACTGTGAACACTCTATCATATTCAAACAGCCTCCACCCCGGTACAAGATCTTGTCATTTTGCGATGTGACTACCACATCAGGCTTGTTGCTGGAACACAGTAAGTGCTCAGTAAATATGGTTGACTGATAGATTTGCCTCCCATCATCCAACCTCTCTGAACTTTGGTCTCTTCAAAACACTGCTGCCCAGATAATCTTCCTAAAATGAATCTTCACTCATCAGAAGCCTCCATTAGCATCAAGGTTCTTCACTAGCTTTACCCGTCTCACGTATTGGTTCACTTTACCTGTAGACTGAAAGCCCCTTGTGGACATGGATAGTGTCTATAAACTTTACTGTACTTTTCCAATAGCTTTGGATAAGAATTTTCCTTAGAAAATATAATTCCTAGCCTCGGCTTTAACATCTCCTTGTGAAAACAACCCTTCGAAGTACTGCATCAGCCTCGGCGCTGATCGCTCTGCTTCTAACCTCTTCCCACTTTGGTTCGTACTTCACTCAGCTGTCTGGATCATGTTTCTAAAAAAAAAAAAAAAGTCTGTCCACACCTCTCTCTGCTCCTCGAAATCCTCCAATGGCTGTCCCACCATCTCCGCAGCAAGAAAAAATTCCTCAACATCTGCTTTAAGGTTCTCTCTCTCTCCTATCCCTTCTCCTCTCCTACTATAGTCCAGCCCAAACACTTCACTCCTCTAACACCAATCTACTTACTGTGCCTTGATCTTGTCTATTTCACCAATGACCCCTTTTTTTCCTGCCTCCCTCTCATTTCTTATCTGACAGACACGGGCTTGGAAGTCAGAGGTCATGGGTTCGAATTCAGACTCTGCCTCCTGTCAGCTGTGTGACTGTGGGCAAGTCATTTAACTTCTCTGTGCCTCAGTTGCCTCATCTGTAAAAGGGGGATTAAGACTGTGAGCCTCACATGGGGCACCCTGATTACCCTGTATCTACCCCAGCGCTTAGAACAGTGCTCTGCTCATAGTAAGTGCTTAACAAGTACCAACATTATTATTATTATTTTTAAAGTCCTAATAAAATCATATCTCCTCCAGGAACCCCTCTCTGACTTTCTTCTTATTTTTCTGCCTTATTCTCCCTTCCTTTTGTGTCGTTTATGTACTTGAATCCATACCCCCAAAGCACTTTGATACCAAATCCCAGCAGTGGTAGTCAGGCCAAACAGATTTGCAAAATCCATGGGACATCACACTGACCTGCAGTGTAGTGTGATGACATTCTACCGATGCCATTTTGCAGAGGTTTGTTTATTTCCAGTTGATTTTGCCCAAACTTTGAGCATTTTTCCAGAGTAACCTGACCTTCCCCCACTTTTCCCACAGCTCTGGTGACCCCATCCTTGTAATTCAGGCACCATATCCAAGTGACTGAAAATAGTGGTGGGCACCGTGGTGGGGTGACTTGGTACTGAAATAAATGTATATTTTTTAATGGTATTTGTTAAGTGCTTTCTATGTACCAGGTGCTGTACTAAGCACTGGGGTAGATAAAATGTAATAGGATTGAACAGATAGGGCTCAGTCTTAATCCCCATTTTACAGATGAGGTAACTCAAGTTAGTTACTCAATCCAGTGCTCATAAGCTCATTGTGGACAGGGAACATGTCTACCAACTCTTTTCTTTGTCCTCTTCCAAGCATGACCTTGGGCAAGTCACTTATCTTCTCTGTGCCTGTTACTTCATCTGTAAAATGGGGATTAAGACCCTGAGTCCCACATGGGCATGGACTGTGTCCTACTTGATTAGCTTGTATCTACTCCAGTGCTTAGCATAATGCCTGGAACATAGTATGAGTTTAACAAATGCCATTTTAAAAAAGGGTTTAGCACAGTGCTCCACACACAGTAAACAATAAATATCATTGATGATAAGTACGTTCAGTTCTGGTACTGCAGCCATATCAGACTAGAGACAAATCAGTGGAAAATCAGACTGCTGATCCTTCCCAGCACTTAACACAGTGTCAGACTTTGCACCCACTGGGCCTTCAGTAATAACATCAATATTACTTTGGAAAAACCTGATAGATGGCCTTCCTTAGTCACTGAGCCAAAGAGCCACGGTACAAACTGTGCCAGAGATAGCGGAGGCAATTAAACCCTTTAGATTATCTACTAGCATCCTTTTAGCTTTTTGCTTGAGTTGTCTCCCTCAACAAACTAAAGAGCAAAAGTGGTTTGGTTAACAGTCGATCTGAAAAGTTTAAGTCCTGTTCCTCTCCCTGTTCAATGAGTTTAGCGGGGCTTTGTGGGGACTTGAAACCGTAGGCAATCTGGGTTATGTATAGATTTCATTCAGCCCGGTTCTCCTCGTTCACTGCTAGACGATGGTGGCGAGGTTGATGGTCAGCCTTGTGTTTGGCAAGTATTTTTCAGTGCCTCAATCTTTCTTCTTTTCCATGAGGCACACAAACTTGTTGACTTTGTATTTTATAAGGTTCAACTTCTTCAAAAGAAATGGGAATGACAGCAGCATTCTGTTGAGCCTTCTCACCACGTGACTGTGCACATTAACTCAGCCCCAAGAGATGGCACTTAATGAAAGTGAACGAGCCAGGAGAAATTGGATTCTGGAAGCCAAGCAGCACCTAGGCCGTGGGCACCGGAAATTCAACCAGTTTTCCTTATGGTTTAAAGTCATGACAGCAGCCTCGTTTTCCCTGTACTTCCAAAATGCTCCTGAAATTCCTTCTACTGGCATAATTTTCATTATTGTAAGCTAGCTGACTTCGAGCCAGCTGATTTCAGATAGTGGAAATGGAAAAGCAGCATGGCTTAGTGGATAGAGCACAGGTCTGGGAGCCAGCAGGACCTGGGTTCTAATCCCACCTCTGCCACATTAATTAATTATAGTATTTGTTAAGCACTTACTGTGTGTCAAGCACTGTTTTAAGCGCTGGGATAGAGACAAGGTATCAGGTTGTCCCACGTGGGGCTCACAATCTTAATTCTCATCTTACAGATGAGGTAACTAGGCCCAGAGAAGTTAAGTGGCTTGACCAAGGTCACACAGCAGACAAGTGGCCGAGTCAGGATTAGAACTCATCTCCTCTGACTCCCAAGGCTGTGCTCTTTCCACCAAGCCAGCTGCTTCTCATGCCACATGTCTGCTGTGTGACCTTGGGCAAGTCACTTAACTTTTCTGGGCCTCAGCTACCTCATCTGTAAAATGGAGATTAAGATTGTGAGCCCCATGTGGGATAGGGACTCTGTCCAACTCGATTAATTTGTATCTACCCCAGTTCTTAAGAAAGTGCTTGGCACGTAGTAAAATATTTTAACAGGTGCCATTATTACTATTATTATTTTTAGAAAAAAAAATGGTGGGACTTAGCCATCTGAGTGACTCTAAGGACAGCAGGATTGTTGTGACTAAAGTTTGGCCCATTGCCTTGAAAACGCTCCCTTTCATGTCTTCATTATGGCTCCTGTCAATTGAGGATGAGGCATTTAAAAAACCCCAAATATGTATTTCATTGAACTGTCCTAAGCGGGAAATTGGATGGGATTGTTTAATCAGCCTTTGTCGCTGATGGTGGTTGGAAATGTTTAAGTCGAATGGTTCTTGGTAAGGGGAAAGTTCAAAGACTCAGGGGTTGCGTGTCTCATCGCTTAATGGCCATCGGAGCAGCTGACCCATAAAATTACCTCTCCCCCGCTTCCCTCTACTTTCTGCCAGTTTCCAGTCCTGGGGATCAGTGCTTGCCATACCTCGTTCTGTCTGTGGCTGTGAGGTCTTTCTGCTTCTGCTGGCCACTGGGCGCTTTGGATCCCAAGCAGATAATCCACTGTATGTAAGGGGTAATTAACTGTGTGGGTGGCAGTAATGTCCTGAGGTTACACGGGCATCCTGGGCTTCTGGCTGGGATTCTGGCTGTTTATGCAACTGGTCAGGTAGTCGTTAAGCCGAGCCTTTTCCAGGAAGCTCCTTAAGAATCACTCGTCAGATCTCCAGGTTGGCTTGTTGCCAGAGGAGTTGTGGATCTCTCTTTCCTTTTCCCTTTTCTTCTCTCTTCCTCTTCCTTTGGATGTGTGTGAATTCTCAGCTCTGGCCTCGTCCGCAAGACGGCAGCAGAAGGAACGTGAGGGCTTTCTTGGAGAAAAGGTGGATCCGCTTGCTGTTTTTAGCTCATAAATAGTTGCTCTCCAGTAAGTCACAGGCACCGTGAGGCTGAATGTCATTGGCTCGGGAGGCTCATGTCCTACCTTAGCAGGGCAGTCTTCGAGGCCAGATGGAAATATTTTAAAAGTTATCTGGCTGGGCTGGGGGAGGCCTTTGTTAACACCGAAAAAGAGGAGGGTCACATTAAGTTGGGCGTCTTGGTCTCCTCTTAATTGCACTTAATCGTTTCACCCTTGAGCTGTGCAACTAACTTCTAGGAATAAGTTGGAGGACCTGAAGTTTGGAAATTCTTCTCCTCTGGAAGTGGATTCACAGTGAAGTGGCCAAGACGAAGCAGCCAGAGAAGTGCTGGATGTTA
Organism: Ornithorhynchus anatinus; assembly: GCF_004115215.2. Lineage (NCBI taxonomy): Eukaryota > Metazoa > Chordata > Mammalia > Monotremata > Ornithorhynchidae > Ornithorhynchus > Ornithorhynchus anatinus. Next base: position 54,540,923 of record NC_041736.1, read on the forward strand.
GTTTTAGCAGCTTGACCAAACTAATCCCTTTCTTTGGGCAAAATATTCCAATGGGGGACTGGCTTCTGCTGTCTCCGGAAGAACAGATCTGCTCCTATCTCACACTGTAGGAAGGGCTAAACATCAGCAGAAACTCCTAATCTCTGTACTCTTAAACCTGGAACTCCACTTCAGTATGACTCAGCTACAGTGGGAGTTTGGAAACAGGGGGACACCCCTCCACCCACTCAATGAGAAAGTTTTTCTGGGAAGTTTTCATTTTTCTCTCTAGAAACATTCCATCCATGTGGCAGTGGCATGTGAAGCTGTTGATGTTGTCACACTCAGGCTGCTGTGTCAGAAACTGGGTTCAGGCTTCTCTAGAGGATTTCTACGGTGACTGAGCTGTGTAGGTTGTCAGTCAGTTTGGCAGAAACACTTGATTTTGAGGGAGCACATTTCTATTGCTTGGTTCAGTTTAATTTTCCACTGGCAAGGAGGAAAATGTTTATGGTCAGCAAAGATGAATGGTGGAGTTCAGATTCTCCTTTCTGTAGCCTAGGTTAGCGTCTTTTAGAAACACAGTTGAGATACGGTGGTTAGGGATTAAAAATAAAAGATCAGGGAGCTAAAAACCTACAACAATTGGAAAAATATTCCACTTAAAAGGAATATTCCTGAGGGTAAGTTTTCCCTCTTAGGAGGAAGGGGCGGGGAGGTGAATGAAAATATACTCCTGATCTGCGTTCACTTGTTCTCCATCCTTCTATTGAGAACAGTATTTGAATGCTTTTATAGAAACTATGGCCACAGGGCCAGGAAAGCAATCTCTCATTTTATAGATGGGTAAATGAAGAGTAGGTGGTTGATGTGACTTTACCAGCAGAGGAGGAATATGGGTTTCAGATTTCAAAAGTGGTTCTCTGTGGCTTGTCATCATGAATGGGACCCATCACACTCCCGCTCTGAAATAATAGTAGTTGTTTTAGTAATAGGAGAAGCAACGTGGCTTCGTGGAAAGAGCATGAGCTTGGGCTTGGGAGTCAGAGGGCGTGGGCTCTAATGCCGGCTCTGCCACTTGTCAGCTGTGTGACTTTGGGCAAGTCACTTAACTTCTCTGTGTCTCAGTTACCTCATCTGTAAGATGGGGATTAAGACTGTGAACCCCAAAAGGGATAACCCGATTTCCTTGGATCTGCTCCAGTGCTTAGAGCAGTGTTTGGCACATAGTGAGTGCTTAACCAATGCCATCATTATTAATAGTATTTATTGAGCACCCCTGGCTGCATTGCACTGTACTGAGTGCTTGAGAAGTACAAAAAAAAAGGGGGTGATTAGTTTTCTGCCAACCAATCGCTTATTGAAGCTGTTTACAAATGGAGCAATCAAAATGAATCTGTGAACGTCCGGTTGAATAAATCTAGGTATAAAATTTCTGAGGGTGTGTGTACATTAATGCCAGAGATAAGTACGATTGAATTGGGATGCTGGGAGTTAACTGGAGGAGGTGGGATTTCAGTGGGCTTTGGATATTGATGCTTCAGAAGAGAAAGGGCCTTACTCAGTCTTCATCTATCAGAATTTCATTTTTTCCCCAGTGTTTGAACCAACCCAACCTTTTGAGCTGCTTCATAGGTTTCCTGGGGTGAGGGCTTGCAAAATGTGTGGATGTTTTCTGTCTTCTGTTTGTCTTTTCCTCTGTTCACTTTCTGGGGATGGTTGGCAATTACTGGACCATTTTGTATTGTGTGTGTGTGTGTGTGCGCGCGCGCGCACGGGCACATTTAATGATATCGTGCTAGGTGCCCAGAGGCCTTTGGGTGAGGGATCCCAAGAAATAAATATTCATGGCTGTTATTATTTATTATTTATCACAGAACTCCTATGATGGGAGTAGAGTGGCTATCCATGACGGCCTCAGCCTCGCCCCTGGAGAAAGGGAGGGTGAGTGGAGCAGTCAATTCCCTACTCCATCGGGCAGCTTGGTTGACGAAGTTCACTCTCATCACTTACCCGCTGACGTCCCGGGGAAGATGTATTTGGTGACCAAGATTGCGGCTCTTGCCAGAGAACCTGGAAGCGCCTTCGCCGAGGTCAGATTTTTCTTCTTCTCGCTTAACCCGAAATGGTCTCCGGCTGTGCTTTCTCTCCATATATCCACCATATCACCCTCGTTGGGGTCTCTAGAGAGGGAAAATCATTTCTCTGCCTCTACTTTCTGACACATACATTCTTCCAGTTCAAGGATGCTTTGAAAGACTGCACGCATCTTGGACCACATCCAATAGTGAAAGAGGGGGTGGGTGATCTGGAGAGCTAAAGATCAGGTTCAGAAGCGCAAAATTGGGAGTTATGATCCTGTTCCCGCCTAGGCTCTTTCCCCCTCAGAATTGTCTTAGACTGCAAGCTCCTGGAGGGAAGGGGACTTGTCTTGCTTGGTTGTCCCTAAGGATTTCTGGGACACATAGTCCCAGAAACACTTGAAGGGAGTAGGGGTGTGGGTTGGGGGGAGTATTCTATGACAACATACCAAAAGGGGCAGCTGCTACTGAACGTCTGGTTTTCTGCAGTCTTGCAGTTGCTCCTTTTTGAGCCACAGCCACATGCAGGGCTAGATTCAGGGGACCTTCTTCACAGCAAGAGAGCAGAGGGAGTGGATGAGGGGGGAAAAAAAGTGAACAGAGAGAGTGGAGGAAAAACAAATAGAAGGAAGGGGGGGTGGAGAGGGGAGCAGGGAAGGGAAGCATGAAAAAGGGAGAGGAAAGAGAGGGAGGTACAGTGCTTTGCACACAGTAAGCACTCAATAGATATGGCTGAATGAAAGAATGAATAATTTCTATCACCCCACTGTTGCTGTTGTTGCTTCCTCTATCCATGGGACAGAGGCTCTGGTTTGAGGAGCAGTTCGCAGACCCCTGGGTCATCCTGGGCTTATAGCCTAGGTGCACCCCGGTGAGAGAGGTTCAGCCTTTCCACCTGTGGGCCCTGGGGCCGGGTACTGGCAGCGGGAGTGATTTCTGGCCTGGTCCTGGAGAGTGGTAAGGGGCAAGGACCTGGTGGATCCAGACTGTGATGCCAGTGCCTCCCAGCAGGGGGTCCTATTTAATATTATTATTAATAATAATAATAATAATGGTGTGTGTTAAGTGCTTACTATTTGCAAAGCACTGTTCTAAGTGCTGGGGGGGGGGGATACAAGGTGATTAATTTGTCCCACGTGGGGCTCATAGTCTTAATCCCCATTTTACAGATGAGGTAACTGAGGCACAGAGAAATGAAGTGACTTGCCCAAAATCACACAGCTGACAAGTGGCAGAGCCGGGATTAGAACCCATATTTCCAGCCCCTTTCCAGTTCCTTGGACTCAGAAGGTAAGAGGCCTCACTGCACGCTCTGTTCTGACTTTGAGGCAGGGTAGGTAACTGTGGAGATCCGGTACCCCCGATCAAGATCTCTCCCCTACCCCCAGTAGGACTGGGGCACCGTTACCCTACGTCCTGGCCCTGGCCTCGTGTCCACCAAAGCCCATTCAGGCCTCTCCGGGCTGTCGGTCCACCCTTCTCACACATGAGCAAACTGGAGCAGGGAGAGGTCAAGCAACTTGCCCGAAAGTCACCCAGGAAGGTAGCGGTCGAACCCAGACTAGAATCCCACGATCTCTGAACTGTGGACGGCCCAACCACACCTCTGTCCCCACCCCCGCAGAAGAAGAAAAGGACGCAGGTGTTTTTCTATAACTTTCTGTTCTGCAACCCAAATGGCTTCACCACGTTTTGTTTCGCAAGTAGAATTAAGATATGATTTAAATGTTACAATGGGGAAGCGACGCCTGCAGTAAATAACTCCGAATGACTCTTGGATGCAAATGATCGAACCATTTTTAATTTGCTCATGGTAATCAGGTAGGGGGAATTCTATGTTTTAAATAGAGTCAAACACTGCAAACTAAAGTAATGTATGGTAATGCGATACCAAAGTGATAAATTTGTACGTCCCAAAGCCAGGAAATGCAGAAGTTAAGATTCTTTTAGTAATGTTAACAGATCCGTGGTGCAAAGACTGCATAATTCCGCATCATAAATAATGTACTTACTAGCTTCATGACTACTCAGGAACATTCCACGTGTGGAAGGTAGCCGTGAGTCACACCGGTGGGTTTGGTGGACGTGGCTTGTCCAGTTCAGGGTGCGTAGATTGTGCTGGGGGGCACTGACATAATTAGGGCTGGGCTGGGCCGTGGCACGAAGGGAAGTGGTTTGACACAGGGCCAGGGGATCCCTTGGGTGCTGACTTTCTCGCCCCTCCGTGAGCTGAGATGAACTGTACCCTCCTCCCCTAAGGTTACCACTTGGATGTGGGCAGACCAGAAATCTTGGGGATTTTTCAAACCTAGGAAGGCTGCTATGGGCATTAGATTTGGTCTGCCTCCTTCTTGGTTTCTCTGGTGCTTCTGGTGCAGGATGCCTTGGCCATGATGCTGGCAGCTGCTGCAGTGGTGGCTCCTTCCATCATTTATTCATTCAGTCGTATTTTTGAGCCCTTACTGTGTGCAAAGCACTGTACTAAGCGCTTGGGAGAGTATGATAAAACTACAAACAGACACAGGCCCAGTCCACAAGGAGCTCACAGTCTGATCACTCTAGACTGTAAGCTCGTTGTGGGCAGGAAATGTCTTCCAACTCTGGTATTGTACTCTCCCAAGCGTTTAGTACAGTGACAGCTCAATAAATGCCTTTGATGGTGATGATGGTGGTCCTGGTCTGGTCCTAGTCTCTCGGAACAGGAGGAGTATATGGAAATGAGGGACTCCCACAGGATGAGAGGAGCCTGGAGTGTGTGTGTGTGTGTGTGTATGTGTGTGTGTGTGGAAGAAGGGGAAGATCATCTTTCTATATGCTTGCTGTCTTCGCTGACCCACCTCTTGATCCTTTCATTCCCCCACCACACCAGTATGACCTAGTAGAAAGGGTGCGGGTCTGGGAGTCAGCGGGCCTGGATCCTAGTCCTGATTTGGCCACTTGCCTGCTCTGTGACTTTGGGCAAGGCACTTGCTAGACCTTAATGTTCTTATATGGAAAATGACGTTTCAGTCAATATCTGTTCTCCATCTAGGCATTGAGCCCCATGGAACTGTGTCCAAATGGATTATTTTATATCTACCCCAATGCTTAGTACAGTGCTTGGCACATAGCCCTGACCAACACCACTTCTAGCATTAATATCATAATTGTTATTACCATTTAGTTATCTGATGAGCAGGGCAGGATTGCACCTTTCTGAGGCTCTATGCCAGGACAAAAATCAAGGCAATTCTGGGGCAAAATTCACAAAGCTATTATTTTAAGCATTTGTGTATTTCCATGCCCTGACACTGACACCCGACTTGTGGTCTTTAAAAGCAGTGCAGCACTCTCTGGAGTTTCTTTTTTTTAAGTTTAAAAATTAGGCGGAAAGAAACGATTTTCAGATAGGTTAAATTTCATAAAGAAATTATTAAAATGGGAGCTAATTTGGTGTCCCCAGAAATCAAGACAGAACCCCAAGGTAACGCTGCTCGGGTAGAGCAGATGAAGTGTGGGACCTTCTGCTCCTCAAAATCTCCATCCCCAAGCCTGTACTTGGGGTAATTGCCTGTTGACTCTGCTAATCAATCAATCAGTGGTCCGCTGTTGGTCCGCTTCCCTCCCGCCTCCCCGCCCCCGCCCACCATTTCGAGGCCGGACTAACAAGGTGGACCCTGATGGTGCTACCCTGTCTCCGGCCTCGTAACAGGAAGCAACATGGTGTAATGGAGAGATCACAGGCCTGGGAGTCAGAAGGTCATGGGTTCTAATATCGGTTCCACCATTTGTCCGCTATGTGATCTTGTACAAGTCATTTAACTTCTCTATGCCTCACTTACCTCATCTGTAAAATGGGGATTGAGACTGTGAGCCCCACGTGGGACAGGGATTGTGTCCAACCCGATTTGTCTTACAACCACTCCAGTGCTTAGTACAGTGCCTGGCATGTAGTAAGTGCTTTACAAATATAATAATAGTAATAATATTAATAACCTGGCTGGTGCTTCCTAATATGAATGAGGGTGTCGCATGTGGGGAAGCAGTGGCCTAGTGGAAAGAGCATGGGTTTGGGAGTCAGAGGAACTGGGTTCTAATTCTGGTTCTGCAACTTGATGCTGTGTGACACTGGGCAAGTCACAACTTCTCTGTGCCTCAATTTCCTTGTCTGTAAAATGGGGTTTAAATCCTACTCACTCCCATCTAGATTGAGACACCCATGTAGGGCAGGGGTTGTGTCCAAACAGATAACCTTGTATCCTAGTGCTGAGAACAGTGCTTGACACATAGTAAGCGCTTAACAAATATTCTAATTATTACGGTTCTTTGTGGAACTCTGTGGAATCAGCGTAGCCGGTGAATGTGTCACTGGGTGGACAGCTGACCCTTCCCATGCATGCACATGAGGATGTTCATGCATGGGCATGTTTTGTGCTTGCACGCGTGCACACACACACACACACACACACACATACACGCTTGCTTTATGTTGTTGTGTTCACCTTCTAGGACCCAGGCAGCAGGGACCAAGGGGGAGGGAGGTTGCAAACTTGAAATAAAAATACTAGCTACAAAGGCATCTGATGCTGAAAACCAGAGAAGCAGTGTAGCCTAATGGAAAGAGCCTGGGTATGGGAATCAGAGGATTTGGGTTCTAATTCCTGCCCCGCCACTTGTCTGCTGTGTGACTTCTCCGTGCCTCAGTTATCTCAACTGTAAAATGGGTGCTAAGACTGTGAGCTCCATGTGGAACAGGGACCGTGCCCAGCCTGATTAGTTTGTACCTACGGCAGCACTTAGTACGGTGCGAGGTATATAGTAAACACTTAACGAATGTCACCACAAAAGCAAAAAAACCAGATTATTGGCCACCCTAACCTGGTCAGCAGAAAACAACTTTAATCATCACACCCATACATACACGTGGGGTGTGTGTGTGTGGGTGTAGGTGGGTGGGTGAGTGTGTATGAGGGAAGGAAGGAGAGCCAATCATGTAATGGTGGTTTTAAGGCTTTACTAGGTGGGGGAAGCTAGGGATTTCAGAAACACTCCGGTGTTTCTCATTTTAGGAGTCGTTTCTCTCCTGATTCCCACCGACCCCTCCTTTAGAGTTGACACCAAATTAACTGTCCAGGGGCCCTTCAGGGAAGTTTGGTGACAAAACAGGAAATAGAGCCTCTGGCCTACTCCTGCCCTCTCCCTCCCGCCCAGCTCCCCCCAGTCCCGCCCCCCAAAGGAGTCTCCGCTTGTGGGGTGACTCGTGGTGCTCGGAAGGATTCTTGGATGCCATTTCCAGGGGCCGGTTGAGCTGCGGTGGAAGATTTGAGGATCGGGGCCATTGCAGAGCCAGGTGCGAGAAGGGAGGGAGGGAGTGAACGCCTAGAGGCCGAGAAGCTGTCAGTCAGAGGAATTCCCCGGCCGGACCTCCCCTCAGCAATGAAGTTCCCCTTTCCACAGCCACCTGTTACGAAGAGCCTCCTGAGAGAGGAAAGGGCTCTCGCCAGCCAGCGGGTTCGGCCAGGGTTTCGTTTCCTCAGGGGGCTGGCTCCAAGCACCCTGGCTCCGGTCTGGACTGGTCAGACCCTCTATCTCCCATGGGGCGGTCGCATCTACCCGTTTTCTGGGGAGGTGAGCGGGTGGGGGTGGTTTGGGCCTAGTCCTGCACTTCTGTGGACCTTGCGGACTCCAGTGAGGCCCGATACTGACGGAGCAGGATTCGACGTAGCTTTGGAGTGGGGTCAGATGGTCAAGGTTAGGAAGATGCTGGTGGCTATTTCATGAAATACTAGAAAATAATGTCAAGAGCTTTCACTGTCCCATTTCCTTGTCCACCTCCCACCTTGCCCATACGTGTTCACACATGAGCTCGCAAGCCATAACAAGCTTGTAAGCATAGTTATAATCATACAACTGGAGAGGTAGCATGGCCTAGTGGAAAGAGCTCAGGCCTGGGAGTCAGAGGACCTGAGTTCTAATTCGGAGTCTGCCAATTGCTTGCTGTGTGACCTTGGACAAGTCATTTAACCTCTCTGTGTCTCAGTTTTCTCAACTGTAAAATGGGGATTAAATCCTCTTTCTTCCTACTTAGACTGTGAGCCCCATCTAAGACAGGGAGTGTGTCCAATCTGATAAACTTGCTTCTTACCCTAGTGCTTAGAACAGTGTTTGAGACATAGTAAGTCCTTAGTAAATACTATTAAAAAAACCACTCAGTGTCACACAAAAACCCAGGTGCGAATTTGAATGCAGTAATATAGACTTCAGGAGGAATCAGAAAAATGCAAGATAAAATTATGGGGAAGGGTATTAGGGGTGGGACTGTAAAGGTGTGTGCAATGACTGCCTTGAATTTGGATGGGAAGGGTTGAGGACTTGAAACATTGGTTAAAAGTGGCTACTTTAACTTAGGAGCCACATCCCTGTTCCAGATCTACTTCGGGTATTTAAGTCCGAGCAGAAGTCCATGCTGTGGCCTCAGAAGCTGCCAGATGTCAATGATCTGGGTATGGTATTTAATTCTGGAGTCTGACTTTATTTAGAGTTTTTTAAAACAATATCATCTGGGTCAGGAAGGATCAGAAAAGGAGATGAAAGTCACCTTATCTGTCAAATCTAAGTTTTATTAACCCAGCCCCGACATTGGTACCAAAAAAAAAAAAAAACCCAACGGAAAAGAGGGAGTCCAATTAGACTCTGAGAAAATGTCTGCGGGCTGGTCACAGATGTATAAGCAACAGCCCTGGATCATTTGTCATATTGTGCAGCAAGGTTGAAAGGAAAATTATTTCCATAAATTATTGTACAGCAGTAAAAAAAATAATTTCAGGGTCTCACGTCAAGATTAAGCTAATGAAACTGACTATGCGGGAGTGTAGGAGCCCATTTGAGTCAAATCTATAGGCAGAATTGGAAGGAATAGGTTCAGTTAAGGTGTGAAGAAATTCCCAAGGATCCAGGTCTGTCTATAATTATGGCATTTATTAAATACTTATTATGTGCTCTTAGTGCAGAGATAAATCCAAGATCATTGGATCAAACACAATCTCTATCCCACATGGAGATCACAGACTTAGAGAGAAAACAGATAATTCAATCCCCATTTTATAGATGAAGAAACTGAGAGAATTTCAGTTACTCACCCAAGGTCACAAAGCAGCCCAGTGGCAGAGCTGAGATTAGAACCCAGATTTCCTGATTCCCATGCCTGTTCTCTTTCCAAGTGGGCCACGTGGCCCTATCTGTCTCTAGGGATGTACCTCTAAAACCCAGATCGGGCATCTCTTCTTTAAAAAGAATAATCAAAGTCATCATGTGGGGATTCAGAGCATGGTCAGAAACCTCCACTTTTGGAGAAGTGTCTTTCACAAACTAAACACAGAAGGCTTTTTGGTTAGAGGCTCCTGAAACTCCAAAGCTGGAGTCCTCTCCATAGGTACCAACTTGTGAGTGAAAAACCACCATTTGGGGCTTTTTTGGGCTTTTTTATGGCATTTTTGAATGCTTACTTTGTGTCATACAAGATGTTCTAAGTAAGTGGGGTAAATACAGGTTAATTAGGTTGATTGGAAAGTTCTCAGGCCTTGAAAGAGATCTGATGTGAGAGAGGCTGGCCCTCCTGATCCTCTCTTCTTGATGGTTTTCTGGTGATTTGAATGCTAAGGACTCTTGCTATGAAGGTATAATCTCAATATCCCGCCAGAATTTCTGCATCAGCCTCTCTCGCTCCAATCCATACTTCTGTGCACATTTCTTCTCACCTCAGAAGCCTTCAATTTTTCTCCATCCATCTCCACAACAAGCAGAAACTCATCACCAATGGTTTTAAGGCAGTCGATCAGCTCGGCCTTTCCTACCTTACCTCGTTGATCTCTCCACCACTACCCAACCCAACCACTTTACTCCTCTAACACCAGCTTCAATGTCATCTCTCACTGTCACCTCACTGTTCCTCAATGTCATCTCTCTCACTGTTGACCCCTTTCTCATGTCCTCCTTCATTCCTGGAATCCCTGCCCCCTTCATATCTGGCAGACTACCATTTTCCCCACATTCAAAGCCTTGGGAAAATCACATCTCCCCCAAGAGGCCTTACCCACCTAAGCCCTCATCTCCCCTTCTTGCTCTCTCTTCTGCATTGCCCTGGCACTTGGATCTGTACCTTTTATTCACCCCAGTCTCAGTGCCGCAGCACTTATGTAAGTGTCTCTATTTTATTTTAATATTCTGTTCCCCTCTCTAGACTCAGATCCTTGTGAGCATGTCTGTCTGCTGTACTGTCCTCTCCCAAGTGCTTAGTACAGTGCTGCTCTGCACATAGTAAGCACTCAATAAGTATCATTGATAATTGATTGATTACATACTTCTCATTTACTAGATCTGGCTCAGTGAGGATGTCTGGTTAAGACAGAAAAACAAATCATCAAACTCGGGTTATCAAGAGCAGTGATACAATTTAACTAGAAATCTTCTAGACAATGAGACATATAAGTTTTTCATTACTGTCTCTGCACAATTGTAATTGTAACAGTTGTCACTGTGTCTCTTTCCTCCTGATGCTGTATTTCTGGAGGTAGAAATCTCAGTAGAGTCACCCTGTGTTGATCTGAGTGAAGGGGAGTCAGGTGTCACAAAGGGGAAGGAAGCATGGAGGTGGGGATGGAGGCCATGTCTGGGAGTCAGAGGACCTGGGTTCTAATCCCGGCTCTGCCACTTGCCTGCATAATAATAACGATTAATAATTGTGGTATTTAAGCACTTACTAGGTGCCAAGCACTCTTCTAAGAACTAGAGTAGATACAAGCTAATTAGGTTAGACACAGTTCCTGCCCCACAACGGGGCTCACAGTCAAAGTAGGAGGGACAACAGGTATTGAGTCCCCATTCTGCATGTGAGGAAACCGAGGAACAGAGAAGTTAAGTGAATTGCCCAAGGTCACACAGCAGACAAGTGGCAGAGCAGAGATTAGAGCCCAGGTCCTCTGATTCCCAAGCTGTTGCTCTTTCCAATAGACTATGCTGCTTTTCTCTACTATATCACCTTGGACAAGTCACTTAGCTTCTCTGGGCTCACCGTCTCATCTGTAAAATGGGGTTAAGAAACCTGTTCTCCCTCCCCTTTAGACTGTGAGCTCCATGTGGGAAAGGCACTGGATCCAATCTGATTCTACTGCATCTATTCCAGTGTTTCAGGACAATGCACGGGGCTTAATGAATACCACAGTACTGTAAGTAAGTGCTTAATGAATACTATGATGATGTAACACTCCAACCCCAAAATTCCACAGACACTGATTGGCTTTCAAAGCCCACCATGTTGGGGTGAGGTGGATATTTTTGGTGAGAAGGTGGGCCCATCTGGCGGGGGGCTGACTTCTTCTAAATTCTTGCTGGTTTGCAAGGAGATTGTCAATATATCTGCTCCTCAGTTCAACATTTAAGTAATACAAGTCTTTGCTGCCACTTGACGAGTGACCTGTGCCCCGTTGCTGCAACATCCTATTGATGGTTTTTGACAAACCCTACAGTATCGCGTTTGCATAAGTAAGTTGCAAATGCCCTTTCCATTAACGGAGGAGCTCTGCTATTAACTAATTACACTTTGGCTTCTCTGGTTCCGGCGGCCGTGCCGGAGAGAAGCAGTGTTCCGGATTTTCAAGGCTTGCACAGCTCGCCCTTGAGTCAGCATGTATTTTTTGGGTCTTGTTGCTTGCTTGGTTCTGGATTTTGAAGTGTGAAGAGGGATAATCACTGCAGCTCTAGTCCTTTGGCGCCCCCCACCCCGACCCCTTCCCCTAGAATCCGATTACAGGAGGGTGGGGATTTTTGAAGATCCCCGCTTTAACCCAGTAGAAGAGAACTGGGGCCAGAGTTGGAGTTGTAGATTTTAGGTGCTCCAGTCGATCAATGGTATTAATTGAGAGCTTACTGTTCACAGAATACTGTACTAAGGACCAGGGAAAATACACTATGACAGAACTTTATGAGATCCTTGCCCACAAGAAGCTTACAGTCTTCAGTAAGCACTCAAGTTTGTTGTGGACAGAGAATGTCTGTTATGTTGTCGAATTGTACTCTCCCAAGCCCTTAGTATAATGTTCTGCATCTGAATAGTAAATACCATTGATCGTATATGAAGAATATCAAAGGAAAGCATGATTTAAGGAGTGGAGACAAGAGAGAAGTCATGGCTTCTCTTTTTGAAGGGCTTGCAAGCTTAATTGTGACTGATAAGATTAAAGTGACTATGCTGCTCTCAGTTTGAGATTTTAAAGGGAATGCCACATCGCCATCGGCCACTGACAAAAGCGTAGACCAGTAGAGCTGCAGAAGGAATGATGGGGTGGAGTGAATTCGACACCTTCTAGTAGGAGTGCTTTAGAACAGCCAGACCCCAGAATTTTCTATCCACAGGGAGGCGTTTCATTAGGCAAACAGCTCTTTGGGATTGCATACATATTAGCATCTCACTATAATAGTGCAAATTTAATCACTCACATTTATTAAGTGCTTCCTATGTGCAGAGCACTGTACTAAGCACTTGGGAGAGTACAATATGACTGAGTTGGTAGACCTGTTCCCTTCCCACAGGGAGCTTACAATCTAGAAGGGGAGATAGACATATAAAATTAATTACATATTTGTACCTAAGTGCTGTAGGGCTGAAGGTGGGGTAAACAAAGGGTACAAATCCAAGGGAAAGTCTGATGCAGAAGGGAGAGGTAGTAAGGGAAATGAGGTTTAGTCGGGGAAGGCCTCTTGTCATAGATGTGATTTTAAATGGACTTTGAAAGTGGGGAGTGATGGTCTGTTGGATATGAAGTGGGAAGGAGTTCCAGGCCAGCGGCAGGACACTGGTGAGGCGAGATGGCGAGAGAGATGCGACTGAGATATGGTGAGTAGGTTGGTGTTAGAGGAGCGAAGTGTGCAGGCTGGGTTGTAGTAAGAAACCAGTGGGGTAAGATAGGAGGGGTCAAGGTGATTGCTTTAAAGCCAATGGTAAGGAGTTTCTGTCTGATATGGAGTTTGTCTGAATATATCTAGGTAGTCTGGTGACTCTAATCAAGAAGCAGATGTAGAAAATTCAACTTTAATAATGGAAACATTTGTGGTATTTGTTAAACATGTGCTAGTAGTAATAGTATTAAGGGCATATTGTGTGCAGAGCACTGTGCTAAGCTCTGGGAGAGAATGCTCAGGGGAAAATTAGACACGGGCCCCACGCTAAACAGTGTAGTAAACTCTGGGGTAGATCCAATCAATAAGATCAGATACAGTCCCTGTCCCACATGGGGCTCACAGTCTAAGGAAGAGGTGGAAAACAGGTATTTAATCCTTATTTTATAGTTGAGGAAACTGAGGCTCAAAGGAGTTTACTTGGAAAACAGCCAGAGACTCTTTGGTTGGTCTTGGCTTCAGGGTTCCTGAGAAGTTTAAGTTCTTCAGGAGTCAGGTTATCTTGTTTATCCTCAAGGCTGAGACTTCCCCTACCTCGTTCTGCCAAGCTCTGTCTTCAGCAACATACAGCCCCCTTTCCCTGCCTCACTAATCTCAGTGGTAGCTGTCCCCACGGTAAACAACGGTCTGATTCGGCATGGAAAACAACAGCCCAGTGAACTGTTTCCTGTAAATCTGAATGTTTTAGGCCTCGGGAACATTTCGAGTAACTAGCTACTTAATGAGAAGACTTCTGGTGAAATGTAGGTAAGATCTTAAAGACTTGAATTGTTCTCCTGAGAAAGCGGTTAAGGGTAAATAACCACATTGAAGTTGGGGCCCAAAAGCCCAGGGTATGAAACAAAGCCAAACGGAAAGAGCCAACAGGCCGTCGGAACCCGGGTCGGGTTCTAGAACTTGGGAGTCGCTCCTGGGGCAGATCACCATGGTTTTGTGAAAGAGCATGGGCTTGGGAGTCAGAGGTTGTGCGTTCTAATCCCAACTCCACCACTTATCAGCTGTGTGACTTTGGACAAATCACTTCTCTGTGCCTCAATTACCTCATCTGTAAAATGGAGATTAAGATTGGGAGCCCAGTGTGGGACCACCTGATTACCTTGTATCTACCCCAGCATTTAGAACAGTGCTTGGCACATAGTAAGCGCTTAACAAATACCATCATTATTATTATTATCGGATTTCCACTCCATTTCCTGGACCTGTGGCCTTGGCTTTTGACTTGGAATGGAATTCTTTCTTCAGCGCCCCTTTCCACCCTCATCATCTGCCTCAAGACCTGGCAACACTTTGGTGTTTTCTTTCGGATGTGGCCAGTTTAACTTGAGCTAAGGCTTGGACAGGAGTCAGATTGCTCTGGACTTTACCCTTATCTGACAGTTACTCCCCCCTCCTTTTACAGAAGGCACATCTCCTCCTGACTAAGCCCTCCCTTCCTTTTCTCCCACTCCCGTCTGAGTCTCCCTGACCTGCTTCCTTTATTCATCCCTCCTCCCAGCTCCACAGCACTTATGCACTTAGCTATAATTTATTTATTTATATTAATGTCTCTCTCCCCCTCTAGACAGTAAACTCATTGTGGGCAAGGAATGTGTCTGATTATTATTCTATTGTACTCTCCCAAGTACTTAGTACAGTACTCTGCACACAGTAAGCACTTACGATTGATTGACAGAATGATTGACTCTCCTGAGGAGCCCTTATCGCTCAAAGGTCGTGAGGACCGGCCACCACCTCTGCTCGACCTGGGCAACTTTTCTGAAGCCGTCAATGGAGTAAGTGAGTTGGGGTCAATACCTTGGGATTTAAGTGAGGAAAATGGAGAACAGGGCAAGCTTCAGCCTAGACTATTCAGTTTTCTCTTCATGTGACTAGGCGAAAATTGGGAAGTGTTTGGTTGATGTTCGAGGCAGATAAACGTTAAAAATTTGATGTAATCCCAGACCTCAGGCTTGAAACTTAGCTTGACCTTTCCTGTGGGGGGATTTTATGCAATACTACTGGACATTTAGTAACACGAAAGGAAACAGAGGAAGGATATCAGTTCAACCATATGTCAACTCTGGAATACGAAGTGACAGGGAAAGGAAGGACCAAGATGTGTACTGAGTCATGGGTTAAAGGGAAAAGCAAACCCCTTATAAACTTAGAGCAAATGTGCCCATGGAAGTATAGATGAACTGATGTGAGGCTGATCCCATTCTGTTACAGGCTAATCAATCGATTGGTGGTATTTGTTGAACACTTACTAGGTACAGGGCGCTGTACTAAGTTCTGGGGGTGAGGACAATACAAGAGAGTTGGTAGACACAAAAGGGGTGTGTGTGTGTGTGTGTGTGTGTGTGTGAATTTAAATGATTAGGATTGAGAATGTCTTTTGGCTAATTAGAGGTCCATCTGGGGTCACTACTGCTTAATCAACATGACTGAAATTAAACTGTGACAGTGATAGCAAGAATAGCTCTCCCATCAGACTGTAAGCACTTTGAGTGCTGGGGTGGTGTCTTTACTTCTACTGTATATTTCAGGCACTCAGTAAGTGCTCTGCATCCAAGAGATGTTCGATAAGTGCCTTTGGAGATGACCGATGATTGCAGTAACTTGGATTTAAGGGGCACGTTCTTTCCAAGCCTAACATGCCCTGGTGGAGGAGAGACGGGTGAGAGGCAAACTTTGTTATTCCCATTTCGCAGATGGGGGCAATGAAGCCCGGAGTATGTCGAATGCCTCAGGGTTGGTGGAAGAGTTGAATGTGCTCCCAGAGAGCTGATCAGTTCCCTCTCCTTGAGACCAGGCCTCCTCACAAGGCACTTAGTCACTTCAAGGGCCACAGGTGGGTATGTTCCAACCTACCCCTATGGAGTTTGGGCAAAATAGAAGCACTATCACACCAAAGAGTAAGAAATGGGATTTATGAGTGTGTGGTTTGAAGGATTTTTTGGGCAGTAAAAGCCATAAAATTTTGTTGATTTTTGTGAATACCAAATATGTTGTGGTCTCCACGTATTCAGAAAACTCCTTCAGTAACCCTGCAGGCTCAAAAAGTATTTCTCCAACTGTAACCATGTGGGGGTAGCTGTCTTCTTAGGTGCTGATGTGGCAGAAAGCCATGGGCCTTATTGCCATTATCAATTGTGCGGAAAAGTGGTACTAGTTCTCCAAGCCTTTTGTACATCCAACGTGGTTCTCCTTTGTTATTTCCAAGCAAGCGGGCATTCGGTTACCACTGAAGTACCCACCCCGAATAATAGAGCGGATTTGAATTAAAAATCCTGGTAACTTCAGAATGAAACAAGAACCCAATAAAACTGAGTGAGAACTTGAGCTGATATGGAAAGCCTTCCCCATTGGCTGGACTGGAGTGAGTGGTGACTCTCAGGGTGTGAATTCTATGTGGGCAGGGAATGTGTCTTGTGCTTCTGTTGTACTTTTCTGAGCACTCAGTACACTGCATTGCAATCAGGAGGTGCTCCATAAAGGCCATCACTTCTATCATTGTCCCAGGAATCTGTATCAAGCTTCCTAAGGAGGCAAGAGATGAGCTGTGAAGGGTGATTGGTGGATTTTCCAAACATGCTTTCTCCCCACTGGGGCCTTAAGGACCTTCTCCTCAGACTCCCGCCTTACTCCCGCCGTTTCCGGATTCCCCGACAGGCCCAGATGGAGACAGGGAAACCCACGTGTTCTGGAGCAGAGCCCCTGCCTGAACGCTCCTATTTATTTTCACCCCCAAAGCTGTAATTAGTTTGGTTCTCAGACTAAGATTTCCCTACAGACTGGGAGCCATGAGTAAGTGTTAATTTGAACATTTGCAAATAGTAAATGGCTTCCCATTGTCACACAGTGGTTTGGAGAGGTCCCAAGACCCCAGAGACAGAATCTGTGGGGTGGCGGGGGCTGGAGGGCCGGAGCAGGATTAGAAGCAGCAGTGGCCATTCCAGTCCACCCTGGAATCGGTAACGGAACCAGTCAGCAGAAGGCAGCGATTTTTTTTTTTCTGTGGCAGTTTGTAAAAAGGATCTGGATTTTTCAAAATAATAATACTAACGATGATGGCATTTATTAAGTCCTCACTCTGTGCTAAGCACTGGGATAAATGCCTGGATACAGCCCCTGTCCCACAAAAGGGCTTATGATGTAGCTCATTAGATAGACAAAAAAAGAGGCCCAGAGAGGTCGTGTGACTTGCCTGTTGTCACACAACAGGCTATTGCTGCTGTGGAACTTGAACCCAGGTCCCCTGTCCCCTTCTCATTCTCTTTCCATGTGGCTTTCATAACGTTTAGTAAAGGTATTAACGAGCACCACATCACACACCTGGCAGTCTCCCCCTTTATGCTGCATTGCCTTTGGCCAGCAAGTCCTTCGTGTTGAAAAGTAGGAGTTCTGCTAATTGGACTCTCATGGAGGGCAGTGAACTGCTAAGCATTTGAGAAATCCAATAGGAATGCCCAAAGAAGGTTTCACTCTGAGCAAAAGGAATAGGAAACAAGGGGATGGGAACTTTATTTCTTTCCCTGGAAGCAATTTTTCGATTCAGGCTCATGGCCCGGTTCTGACTGGCCTTGCCTCCTGCCTTGGATCAAAGCAGCGGTGATCTCGCCCATCTTGATGATGTCAGCGCTGTCCGACGTGCAAACCCCGAGAGACCGGGGGAGCAAGTTGAGGGAAAAACTTTGCTTTGTTGGCAAGTTGAAATCGGATTTGTAAAACCACAACAATTCGATCCGCAAAACAAACTCAGTTCTTGGAGTCTTTTTCTGTCGTCTTAGCCTTTTCCCAGTCTACGGTTTTTCTCGGTTCCCGGCTGACTGTTTAAAAATTCTCTTTTGTGCGCTGGTTCTGCTCTCTTCTGTGCGCCGGCTCTTCCCTTTCTTCATGAGCCCGCTCTTCCTCTTCCTCATGAGCCCATTCTTTCCTGTCTTCACACTGGGTTTGACATGGGATTGCCAATATCTCTATGCCAGGACATCGATCTGAGATTGAAATCCACTAGGCTGGCCCTTCCCGTGTTTGAGTCATCATTACCATCTGACAGGAGGAGAGTATTCACTCCTGTCTCTTTTGCCAAATAAAAAAAGCACGCTCTTTCCCTGCTCTGTTGAAGTAGCGTGGCCTACTGGAAAGAGAGTTGGGAGACCTGGTGGCCTGAGAGTTGGGAGACCTGGGTGCTAAACCCAGTTACAGCACTTATCAAGCAATCATTGGTATTTATTGAGCACTTACTATGGACAGGGCATATCTACCAAATATGATCCCTGCCCATAAGGAGCTTACAGTCTAACCTGCTGAGTAACTTTGGGTAAATTATTTAACTTCTTAATGCTTCAGTTTCCTTATCTGCAAAATGGGGAATAAATACTCTTTCTCTCCCCCGTTTCAGACGGTGATTCCTTTGTGTGGGAAAGGCACTGTGTCTGATCTGATTGTGTTGTACTTTCCCCCACACTTAGGAGAGTGTTTTGGCACATGAAAGCCATTAACAAATACTATTATTATTATTATCATTATCCTACGGTTTAACCTCTGGAGCACAAGCCTGAAGAAATCCCTGCCTGAGTCTGATTTTTAGAAGAATATGTTCACTTTTAACAGTCAGCACTTTGCACTCCTGAAAGGGGGGAAAAATGGCTCTTGGACAACTTTATGCTGATCTGGGCCTGGGCTTCATTCGTTATTCCCATCCTGCCACGCTCAATCCCCGAGGCACCTTCCCTTCAAGTAGTACAAAATTCCACCTCCCAAGTTGCTGAGTTTTAGAGAGTAAGGGGATGTGGATGAAGCTTCATGGCACTAGTGAGGTTTTCCAAAGTTCCTCTGTCTGTATGGCTCTGATGGACATAGTGGATTTCCCCCTCAGAGGAGTCTAGACAGTAGCTAGTGGACACACTTGATCTTGGCCAAATTCTTAGATTGTTAGTGCAACTCAGCAAGGAGGGGTTTTCTAGAGTCTCTGCGTGTGTGTGTGTGTGTGTGTGTGTCTGCGGGCATGTGTGTGTGGGGTAGAACCTAGACCACGGAAATTTCTCAAACTTTTTGATTGTTTATGGAGTGATTTTTAAGATGTGTGAGAGGTGGGAATTCCTTGTTTAGACTGGCCAGGAGCTGCCAGGGAACTCTGTAACTGGAAAATGTTAGCAAGTGGCTAGATGTGGAATGAGGAAACATCCAACATGACAAGGGGCTTGGCCAGCAGGAAATTTCCATGGCTGTTTTGGTCCGCTGTGGCTTGGGGTTTCTGTGTGTGTGGATGGGAGAGGGATGTTTTCTTTCATTTCCAGACAAATTCCCTTCTGCTACCCTTCAGTCAAGGGGTTGAAACCGCCCCCTGCACCCCACCGCCTGGTGCTGCCCTCTCCTCCTCTCCCCCTTCTGAGTCAGGGGTCCCCTCCCCGGGCAGTAGGACTGCCCTCTGTGTCTTGCGAAAATAGTGCAATGCCATTCTCCATACTCTGGTCACATTCCGTGCCTTGGAAGTACCGTGAGGGGGGAACAAAGCCGCTGTCTGCCTAGTAGAGAAACAGCATGGCCTAATAGTGCATGAGCCTGGGAGTCAGAAGGTCATAGGTTCTAATACTGGCTCTGCAACTTGTATGCTGTGTGAACTTGGGCAAGTCACTTCACTTCTCTGAGCCTCAATTAGCTCCTCTATAAATGGGGAATGAGACTGTGAACCCTATGTGGGACAGGGACTGTGTCCAACCCGATTTGCTTGTAGCTACTCCAGCACTTAGTATGGTGCCTGGTGCATAGTGAGCACTTAAAAATACCATATATTATTATTATTATTATTACTGTCAGTCCCTCCTTCTGGCTCTTTTTACACGCTGGCAAGCCTAAACCCACATTTCTTCGAAAGCAAGGAGTCTAACCCTTTTCATGGCACTTTTACCAAAATTAATTTGATTTTCTTTTATGACCATATTTAATGCTAGGCTCAATTTGGACCAGCCAGAGCAGAGGAACTGAAATAGCTTACAGTATCCCTGCTGCTGGGACCCCAAGCTAAGAGGGGGTGGAGGAAAGACCCACGTAAAGACACGCTTACAAATACACGAATGCATGTGTATAGGCTGCTGTTCCCACTGCTGCTGCTCCGAGTGGTTGAAGATGACACCCTGCTACCTTGCCACCTTCTGTCTCTTTGGTACCGCAAGCAGCCACTCTCAGCTTCTTATCGCCGACTGGATGGTGATTGTCGGTGTCGGGGGTCTCAAGAGGGCTCAGGCGCTATCGGAAATTGGAGCCGAACAGCTGAAGCCTTTTGAAAACTCTCCAAGGCCAAGACACCATTACCGGTCACTCACTGGCTGGAGATGGGGTGGTGGGAGGTGAAAGGAAAAAGAGTGTGGGGAGACAGAGTAGAGGAAAAGGCATGTGATGGCTTTATATTTCTTCTCCCGTTTCCTGGGCCCTTTCAGCCACTGTACCCTTGCTGAGGCATGACAAGGTTATGTCAGCGTGGTCTGAGAATCTATTGATCACTGCCATCAAAGATTTGTGCAGGAGTTTAGGGATTTGGTGCTTTGCATATCTCGCCCTCTCCCTCTTCCTCCTGCCTTCTCTCCCTGCCGTCCCCGCCCCATCTTCTTCCCCTGCCTCGACCCTCAGAGTGGTTAACTCATCCTGCTCCGGGTTCTGTCATCTCCTCCCGGGGCAGAGAAGCAGAGCTGTTTGTGAAACTTGGTAATTTCTGTGACAGCAGCTTTCCAAACTACAGTCGCAAGGCTGTCAAAACCATTGTAATGACTCTTCTAACACAGCTCAGGTGCATGACCCAGTCATCCGGGGAGGGGAGGGGGCGGGTCATGTGCAGGGAGGAAACAGGAGCAAGGATGAGGGGCTGGGGGGACCAGACTGCAGCATGATCTTGCTCTGCGGGAGCCGGGTGGGGAGATAGTTAATGCCTGTCTTCCCCTCTAGACTGTAAGCGGCAGGGAACGTGTCTGCCAAATCTGTTATATTGTACTCTTCCAAGCAATTAGTACAGTGCTCTGCATACAGGAAGCACTCAATAAATGCTACTGATTGATCTAAAGAGTAGCCCGACATGGAGATCTCTTACCTTACTCCTTGTCAGGCTGGCAGACACCTGAACCATTGAAAGAAGGAAAACAGGGCATCCTCTAGTCAACCCGCATATATAGATGTGTGCGCAGTGAGTGGGGCCCCACAAGAACGCCTACGCACGCATTCACATGTATACACACACACCATATACCCGAGGCCTACCTCTTCGTCCACCCCAACCTGAAAGTTGCCCTGCAAAAGTCTGAAGGAATCCAAATCCCAGGTTTTTGGCTTTAAGGAACAAGGTGTCTGCGTGAGGTCTCTGTTCACAGCTAGGCTGCAGGTCTTGGCTATAACTATATTGCAGGCCAGCGGTGGCCTGCAGTTATAGAGGGAGGAAATTCTTTTCTTTTTTTGGTGGGCGTGGGGGTGGTTGGGGGAGCAGGGAGAATGAAAGTTTGTCCAATTGCGAGGTAACTGGATAGGGCTAGTGTGTTTTACAATCGAGGGGAAAGGAATAGGAGCCCTTGGGGAATGGAATGAAAATCCGTATAGGCCCAAACAGGCAGAATAAGAGATACTAACTGCAGTCTGGCAGGGGATTTTTCCTTCATTCAAGCAAGTGACTTGTTGAAGGAATCTAGTGGAGGAGGTGTGAAGCAGCATGGAGCTGGAGTGGAACATAGTTTTCCAAGGGCTGGGAGAGCATACCTAGTCTGATTCTGATATCTGGGGTAAATTTTTTTTTTTGGTAGTCTGAATGGAATCAATCAATCAGTGATAGTTATTGAGTGCTTACTGTGTGCAGAGCACTGTACTAAGCATTTGGGAAAATGCAGTGCAACAGAATTGGTTCCCATTGCCCGTATCCGGAAGAGCTTGCAGAGAGACAGTATGGAAGAAGGGTGGTGGTGGCAAGTTGACCACAAGTCACTTAGCTTCTCTGTTCCTTAGTTTCCCCATCTGTAAGATGGGGATTCGATACCTCTTTCTCCTTCTACTAAGACTGTGACCCCCATGAGGGAAGAGGACTGTCTTCAGCCTGATTATCTTGTATCTGCTCAGAGTAAGTGCTTACCAAATCCCACAGTTAATGCCACCTAGCAGACCATTTGGTTGTTGAGCTGGATGTTTGCAAATGGAGGCAAGTTGCTGCAACTGGCGCTGACAAGATTTCATGCCAGTGAAGCTGGGGGGCATAAAGCAGATAGGTGGTTGCCAGGTGAGAGCTAGTAGGCTACTCAGTTCAGAACCCCTGCTGCCAGAGAATCAGCTCTGATCTCGACCCTGGCATCACTACTACTAATATAGACTGTGTTAACCATTCTAAAAGGGCACAAGAAGTGGTAGCTATGGTGTAGCTATGGTGCAATTCACAGTTCTGTAAAATGAGGGTTGAGACTGTGAGCCCCACCTGGGACGGCGACTGTGTCCAACCTGATTTGCTTGTGTCCACCCCAGCGTTTAGTAAGGTGCCTGACACATAGGAAGTGCTTAACAAATACCATAATTATCATTTTTATTAAGTACAGCAGAAGTAGCAAAGCCTATTGGAAAGAGCAGAGGCTTGGGAGTCAGCGGACCTGGGTTCTAATTCCATTTCTGCCAATTACCTTGGGAAAGCCACTTTATTTCCCTGTGCCTTATCTATAAAATGGGGATTCCATCCCTGTGGTCCCTCCTACTTGGACTGGAAGTCCAAGCTGATTAACCTAAATCTACACCAGCACTTAGAACACTTAGTCCCCTCTAGACTTTAAACTCATTATGGGCAGGGAATATCTGCTAATTCTGTTGTATTGTACTCTCCTAAGTGCTTTGTACAGAGATCTGCACATAGAAAGTACTCAATAAATACCACTGATTTATAGTAAGAAATTAAGAAATATAATAATAAAAAAGTGTGAGGCCACTTTCCCCAACACAAGGAGCTTATCCGGCACTGTGGGAAGCAGACATAAAAAATATTTATAAACAGTGGAGGCAATAGGGAGCATAGACCAAAGCCAGGTGGGGAGTAGAAGAATTTCTCCTTCTCCCCTGTCTGGGTGAGAGTGGAATGACTTGGAAGCTGGGAAGGGAAATGGCATGAGAAGAAGAAGGTAGAGAGAACTGGGAGAATTATTTCCTCTTGCAGAATTCCCTAACCGCTTCCTGAACCTCCCCTCTCAGCTGTCCTAAAAGCCTCATTTGCCAAGACAGATGAGAACAGGCTGATAGGTCCCAAGCTTTTCACATATTAACGGGATGACTTTCAACACTTTGGGGCCATAAGCTGGAATTCCAGCAGGTATTTTTGTTTACAGTGTGACTCCAGACCCTTCCCCTAACAGCTCTGAGGGAAAGTGAAGCAGCATGGTCTAGTGGATAGAGCAGGGGCCTGCTAGTCAGAGAGATCCAGGTTCTAATCCTGGCTCCTCCACTTGTCTGTTTTTGTCACCTTGGGCAATTCACTCCTCTTCTCTGTGCCTCAATTACCTCATCTGCAAAATGGGGATTAAACTGTGAGTCCCATTTGGGATAGGGACTGTGTCTAACTTGATTAGCTTGTATCTACCCAGTGCTTAGTACAGTGTTTAAAGGCTTAATGAATGCTATCATTCTTATTGTCAGGTTAGTATTAAGGAGAGAAACTTCACCATGTCTGGACTACACAACAGGATAAATAGGCCATCTCCCCCTTGACCATCCAATCCCCCAGTGCTTCTTTGAAACCAAATCACCTGAGGGCCAAAGCTAGATGAGTCCTGATCCTGATTAAGTTCATAACATCCTGTGAAGGTGGGGACAGGGTTTTGTGGTGTGATTTTTTTTTTTAAAGAGTTTGAGAAATAATTTGGGGGTATTTCCCCTAGGCAGCCACCCAGTTTTGTCTACATGTGCCCTGTCTTTTCCCTTGGGGTCGATAGTGTCTTTCAATCTGATAATGACGTGATTCATCAAGTCACTCCTTTTCAGGACAACAGATTCTGGAAGAGAGAGTGAAGTCATTATCATCTGAACTGAAATCAAGAGGGAGCAAAAGGGAAGCAAAAGAAGAAGCTGAGGCCCATTCTCCAGAAAGCGATTTTTAAGCAAAGAGACATAAGAGGAAGAAAGGACATACATGACCTGGGGTGCAGGGGCTGGGGGGAGGTTCATATCTTTATATGACCTGTGAAGTGTCATCGGTATCTACAACTTGAATCAGAAACCTGGCACACATCGTGCTCTTCTTAACACAAAGAAAAACTTGAAATCAAGCTTGAGGGTCTCGGTCCACCTTCCTACTGGCATTCCTGGGTCAGAGTTTCACTTCCAGGCTGTAATTTCATTTCTTTTTCTTCCTTGTTGCTGTTGTATATACCTTTGTATGAGTGGAGCTGATCTTCTCACTTCTGCTGCCTGGTATTTACAATCCTTAATGAGAGGACAAATACTAACTATAGAGAGAGGTGCAGAAAGTATCACTGAGAAGACCTGGCCCTGAACAAGTCAGATCCTGATGGGGTGTGGAATGGACCGAGAAGAAGATTAAAGTATTTCTGACAAAATATTCGAAAGGCCCGCAGAATCAGTTCTGTATTTTACCTTTGACGAGGCCCGATTTTGACAAGATCTTTCATCATGGTTTTGTTGTAAGTATTACAATAAGCCCTGGATTTTTCACAGTTACACGTGTATATTTTCACAGCTGTTTTCATCAGAAAAATGAATGTGCTTTGGTTAGTTTGGAAATATGTCACTGGCAGGAGCTTCACAAAAGTATACTCCGTAATAGAGTGGAAATCCTCAGCATGGCCTATTTGGCTGGATATTTGAAATTCATAGAATTTCCCTTAAATATTTTCTTTTGCTTCTTGCGTAAATTAATCCAGCAACTCTGGCCCTCTTCCTTATAATCTCCTTTGTTATGAATGCCGAGATCGCTATTGTTATCTTGGGTTGGGAGCCAAATGTGAACCGCAGTTACTGGGGTAAAAAAATACAATTGCTGTTTTTATTTTGATTGGAAGTATTTACTCAAGGAAAATCTAAAACCTAACAGATACATTGGGAATGACTCTTTTCCTAATGGTTTTCTGGTGCCTGGCCTAATTATTTTAATGCCCCCATGCATATTCTCAAGGAAGCTCATAAAAGAACTTCTTTCTCATCCTATGTGAGCGCCTCTTTCTCTCTCTCTCTCTCTCTCTCTCTCTCTCTCTCTCTCTCACACACACACACACACACACACACACACACACACTGAATTTTGTACACTGATCACACACGGACAGTAAGGTGTTTAGGGCAACACAAGGAACCCACATGGTTGCCCGTCAAAGAGAAAATGCCGAACAATACGTGGAGAGTTTGGCTGGCAGTGAAACAAAAACAATATCTCTAAAGAGGGAAGGTAATGATACAGCACGGAGGCAGAAACAAAAGAGATTAACGAAAAGTCTTGGCTTGCCACTGTTTGCCTTGCAAAGACAGAGGCTGATTTAAAAAGGGGGGGAAAAACTGTGGATTAATGTGAACTTTAATACTGAAGCAGTGTGTGTTTATTGCTGGTGACCACAAGACATAAATCTTGCGAGCACAATGTACAATGGGAGACAGACCCCAGGTTTTTTTTTTTTCCAGCCTCAATTTGTGTGCAAGTGTGTGTTAAGTGCCGTTGAAAAATAGTGACCTTTAATAAAGGATTGTATCCTGAGACTATTTTCCCAGACACACAGTGACCTTTCAAACCAGACTGGGGTGAGGGGGTGTGGAGTTTGGACTTTGAACCGTCCAGTCCCCGCTGTGTTCCTCTGTTTGCCGGGCTACTTTTTATTGTGTCACAAGGGAGCGTTCTGTATGCAAAGCAGGCTGAGCTGCCAGCCTGAACCTTTGCAAATCAATTTGTCTGTGAAGGCGAGTCCACTGGAGTGAAAGATGGTTTAGCAGGACACACTGCACCCCTCTCTCGGTGACATCATCGCTTGTGGCCCTCTCCTCAGCCACAGTAACCCGCCAGGACTCTGGGAAGGAGGGGGGGGGGAGGTTAACCCTTCCCATCCAGGGTGTCGGTGAAGCAGGGGGCTTGGAAGCCACCCAATCCCCCTTTCTCCTCTTATGCAGTTGCCCCACTGAGATGGAGAGCTGAGAGAAAAGATGACGTATCAGATTTTCCGTTGACCGACACTGGCAACCAGGCAGTGGAGGGTCTTCTAGACTGTAAGCTTGTTGTGGGCAGGGAACGTTTCTACCCACTCCTATTGTATTTTGCCAAGCACTTAGTAATACTAATAATTAATGTATTTGTTAAGCACTTACTCTGTGCCAAGCGCTGTTCTAAGCTCTGGGGTAGATACAAGGTAATCAGGTTGGACTCCTCGTCCCAAATGGGGCTCACAGTCTTACTCCCCATTTTCCATGTGAGGTAACTGAGGCACAGAGAAATGAAGTGACTTGTCCAAGGTGGCGGGCAGGGATTGTCTCTATTTGTTGCTGAATTGTACTTTCCAAGCACTTAGTACAATGTTCTGCACACAGTAAGTGCTTAATAAATACCATTGAAAGAAAGTCACGTGGCAGATGAGTGGCGGATTAAAACACAGATTCTTCTGACTCCCAGGCCTGTGATCT
Source organism: Ornithorhynchus anatinus (assembly GCF_004115215.2). NCBI lineage: Eukaryota > Metazoa > Chordata > Mammalia > Monotremata > Ornithorhynchidae > Ornithorhynchus > Ornithorhynchus anatinus. The sequence goes on from NC_041736.1 coordinate 54,567,517, forward strand.
ATCCACTAGGTCACACTTCTATACACACAGTAAGTGCTCCGTAAATACTATTGACAGTAGGGGGGCACCTGTGGAGTCCAAAGGGAGATGCTCAAGGAAATAGTCACGGGGTGGGAGACACCCCTGGGTTTGTGAGCTTGCCCGCTTTTACGCTGACAGCGGAAGTGGGTGGAGGTTCCTGGCACCGTTTTTCCGGGGCCCCGTCTGTCCCATTACGAGCCTTTCCCCGAGGGTTAATATTATTATTGATTCCTCCGGGCCTCTCCGATGCCCAGGACTCCACATTAATCAGTATCTAAAAATGCCAGGAAAGACAGAGAAATTCAATTAGTTTGTTCCCTAAATTTAAACTTCTCCATACAGCCCTCCTAAAGATATGGAAATCCTGCATTTTTCATAAAACAGTGGTTAGATCAATTTCTATGTAAGCAATTAATCATTTTTATACTCCACAAAAGATGGGGAGCAAAGTTCGACCTACTAGAGCAACACTGACTGATTACAGTCTCTCTGTGTGCAGTCTTGTGGGGAAGACCCAAAACTCTTGACTAGCATACAAAGATAGCCGACAATGGCATCCCTCTTAGCCGGCATCAGGGCAGAAGAGCTAAGCCTGCACTGAATCTCACGGCGGAAAGCTGGGAGGAACCAAAGTGAGGGTGACCCTGTGGTTTGCTCGAGGTTGGGAAATGATGCCCTGAAGAAGCAGTGTGGACTAGTGGAAAGACCAGGGGCCTGGAAGTCAGAGGACCTGGGTTCTAATCCTGGCTCTGTCACTCATCTGGTGCGTGACCTTGGGCATGTCACTTAACTTACCTGTGCCAGGTACCTTGTTTGTAAAATGGGGATGAAGACTGTGGGATATGGGCTTTTTTGAGACTGATTAGCTTGTATCTACTCCAGCACTTTATGTAGTCCAGAGACACAGTAAGTGCTTAACAAGTAACATAAAAATTAAAAAAGTCAAGGGCCTGGAAACATGTGTTGGTTAGAGGACCTAGCGAAGAATCAGACTCACACTCACACACACATATTCCCTCCCCCCCAGCCCCCGCTTCATTCTACAGACTGAGAGTCCAGTTTAAGGGCTGAAATACAGTAAGACTTGAACTGACTTGACTAGTCAATTTTGACTGTAAGCTGCTTATGGGCAGGGAACATGTCTATCAAGTCTGTTATACTGTCCTTTCTCAAGTGCTTAGTACAGTGCTCCGCACACCAAAACCACTCAATAAATATGACTGATTAATCTGCTTTCTGTCATGAAGCCCCAAATGTAATTTCCTATGGTAAAATCATTTATGTGTGCGTGGGTCTCTTTACTGCGAGAGTCTGGAACTGGATTTACAGAGAGTTTTACTTCTCAGCTACAGGACGAGATATTTTTCAGGGAGGTTTTAGAGAGGGAAAATAGCCCAGAGGAGAACTGAGGCTTCCATTTCTTAATGGAAAGACCAGGGGAAGACTAGGATGTGATGGTTTTTGCCCACTGGGGGGTAGAGAGAATGCCAGAAAAGACTTCTGAGAAATGGGAGCAAATTTATTGTGGAAATGTGTGTGGGAGGCAAAAGTGACATACAATGAACTAATTGATATTTGAACTCTTGCTGGAAGAAAAAAAATCAGGAGTTGTTGGGCAGAATAAGCAAGGTGAAGGAGAGAGAAATATCAAAGTACACATTTTAGATCAGGGCTCTCCCACTGAAAAGTTCTGTAAGGAGCCAACAGGAGATATAAGGGGTTGATGGTGCTCTGAAGAGGTCAGAATGCCAAACAAAGTTATGGTCTCGAATCAAAGAGAGTGACAGAGCAAAAGCTTTTTAACTAGGAGTTGGCAGTGGAAAATTACGGCCTTGCGAGAGCAGGCAAGCAGACAAGGGGTGAGATAGAAAAATCCTTATGAATCCAAGGAGATACGGAGTTAAAGATAGGGGCAACATTCAAGACAGAGGGGTTGGTGGGGTTGTTGGTGAGAAGTTCCAGTTGAGAAGATGTGGTTAAGAGCTAAGATGTGAAATAGTCCATAAACCAAATTTTAACTGGATTTTGGACAAGAACCAGGTAAGGGGCCAGAGAAAAGACAGTTTCTCCTTTAATAATGCAAGTCTGGGTTATTGTCATTACTATTGTAACCAATGATTCTCACCAGCTATTGCTATAACTTTCTCTCTGTAAAATTCTTGGCAATCTTGGGCATCGAGTAGCTAAGCAGCCCAATGACCTCTCCACTAACGGATGGAAGGGAGGCTCAGGAGGTGTGTGGTTGGCCCACATATGCCCAGTGAGTCAATCAATCGATCAGAAGTATTTATGGAGCGCTTTCTATGTGCAGAACACTGTACTGAGTGCTTGAGAGAGTATGAAACAATGTAATTAGGAGACATGTTCCCTGGCCATAATGAGCTTGCAGTCGGGGGCGGGGGAGTGAGAGGAAGTCAGTGGCAGAAGTGGAAACTCTTCACTCCTAATGAGCTCTGTGTGAGAGAGGGACTGTGTCTGATCCGATGATTTTCTACTTACTTCAGTGCTTAGCAGATAGTAAGTGCTCGACAAATATTATTATTATAATCGTTATTATTCTGACTGACTCTGTCCCAGAAGACTGAGACAACCCCGGTATAGCAAGGTGATGGATCTGGAAGCAGAGCATGAGCTTGGAAATGAAAGGACCAGGGTTCTAATCCTGACTCCGTCACTTATCTGCTGTGTGACCTGGGGCAAGTCACTTAACTTCTCTGTGCCTCAGCTACCTCATCTGTAAAATGGGGATTAGGACTGCGAGCTCCATGTGGGACAGGGATTGTGTCCCACCCGATTTGCTTGAGTCTCCCGTTAGATTGCAAGCTCTTTGAGGACAGGAGACACATTTTTCTTCTGTTGTTCTAGGCCCCGAGAAGGTGCTCAATAAAGTCTGTTGATTTGATTGATGAGTGGCACTTTGTCGGGGTGAAATTTGGGAGAGAATAGAGAGGGGAAAGTGATGATCAGGCAAGGAGGGAGAGAGAGAGGTGGGTCCAGAAAGCACAGGGCTTTGAGACAGAAGGATATGATCTCTGTGAGCAAGAGGGGAACAGGCCCTGTGGAGAAGACAATCCTTGATGTGATGATGAGAGACCCTTAGAGATGAGAAAAGAAAGGAAGGAGGTTGCTGGCAAAGTTACCAGAGTTGTCAGTGGCAATGTATGCAGAAGACCAAGAAGCAAAAGTGGAAGAAATAGTTCAGAATTTGGAGAGAGTGATAACTTGGTGGTTGGAGAGAAATGGAAGAAGGGAAGGCAAGAGGAAGGGATAGAGAGGGAGAGGGGAAGGAAACATAGGAGGGAGGGAGTTCTCACTCACACTGGGGAGAGTGGTGGTCTGGCTTATATGGAGGGAGAGGGAGTTCCAGGCCAGAGAGAAGATATGGGATCTTTTTAAAATTAGAATTAAGAAGTCAGGCAAGAGTTCTCCCCGAAAGGAGTTGTGTAGCAGGAAAGATTGCTTGTCAGGAGCTCTGGAGGTGGATTTTGCAATAGAGATGAGATGAGATTGTTATAAACATACTTTGTGGAGGGTGCCTTGGGCATCCTCACTTTATCTCAGTTGATATCACCCCCATCCTTTCGGTCCTAGAAGCCCTTAACTTCCATGACTCCTTGCTGTCCATCAACTCTCACATGTAGACAATGGCCAGATCCTGAAGGTTCTTCCTACACAAATCTCCCAGTTCCATCCCTTCCTTTCCACAGTGATACAAGTTGTGATTATACCATCGCTAGACTATCATATCAGCCTCCTTATTAGTTTCCCTGCCTTCTCTTCCCTTTCCAGTTTATCCTTGGCCCCACAGCATTCATGGATATTTCTATAAATTATGTATTATAAATTATTTGCATTAATGTCTCTCCCCCCTCCCAGATTGTAAACTGGTCATGGGCAGGGAGTGTGTCTACCAACTTGGCCGCATCGTACTCTCCCAAGCACTTAGTACAGTGTTCTGCACACAGATAGCACTCAATAAATACCACTGATTAATTGAGTGATGCCTTTGCATAGATCATCTTCTTGCGATGTTGCTTGGCACATTCATTCATTCATTGTCATATTAAGCGCTTACTGTGTGCACAGCACTGTACTAAGCACTTGGGAAAGTACGATCAACAATAAACAGTGACACTCCCTGTCCACAACGAGCTCACAGTCAACAGGGGGAGTGACAGACATCAATACAAATAAATAAAATTAAATAAAATGGCATTCCTACCCTGCAAAACTCTCTTCCCTTGTCCTTCCATATCTTGATTAAACTCCTCACAGTCGGCTTCAAGGCTCTCTACCAACTCATCCAAATCAATCAACCAATCAATAATATTTATTGAGATCTTACTGCCTGAAGTAAAATAGATGCTTGGAAGAGCACAGTAGAGCTAGTATACATGATCCCTGCCCTCAGTAGGCTAACAATCTGGTGGGGAAGACACACACGGAAGTAAATTGCGTGATATGTCTATTCTCTTCATTCAGAGCTCCCAACTGGCTCTCTTTGTTCTCTCAAGCTAACCTAACTGTACTTTGCTCTTGACTCTCTCAATTATTGGTATTTATTGAGCTCGTACTGTAGACAGGGTACTGTACTAAGCAAGTTTTTTTAAAAAATAGAACTTGTTAAGCACTTACTATGTGTCACTGTACTAAGCGCTGAGGTCGAGTCCCAGCTCTGCCGCTCCTCAGCTGTGTGACTGTGGGCAAGTCACTTAACTTCTCTGTGCCTCAGTTACCTCGTCTGTAAAATGGGGATTAACTGTGAGCCTCACATGGGACGACCTGATTACCCTGTATCTCCCCCAGCGCTTAGAACAGTGCTCTGCACATAGTAAACGCTTAACAAATACCAACATTATTATTAGATAAGAAATCAATCAGGTCAGTCACAGTCCCTGTCCCACATAGGGCTCACAGTCTAAGTAGAGGGAGAACATGTATTGAATTTCCATTTTACAGTTGTGGAAATTGGGGCACAGAGAAGTGAAGCCACTTGCCCAAAGTCACACAGCAGGCAAGTGGTGGAGCTGGTTATATACCCAGGTCCCCTGATTCCCAAGCCTGGGCTCTATCCACTAGACAACACTGTTTCCTCTGGCAGAGTATAGTTCAACAGAGTAGATACATTCCTTGCCCAGAAGGAGCTTACAGTCTGGAGGGAAAGACAGGCATTAATATAAATAAATAAACTCTGTTCTACCACCCATAAATCACTCATGTTGTTCCCCAGGGTTGGAACTCATCCTCTCCCTCCCCTAACCTGATAGATCACAGCCCTCCACATTTTCAAAATCATTCTGAAATCCCTTCTCCTCCAACATGTCTTCTGCGATTAATTCTTAGCACCTGAAGTAGTAAAAAATAATCCGCCATTTCTAGAATTTATGCACCTATTTATAATCCCTCAGGACTTTGGCCTATCTGTTTATTCAATTGTACATTCAATAATTTAATTTTCATTTCTCTATTTTTAATATTTTTATGTCTCCCCAACTCCATTAAAGTATAAGCTCTTTGGGGGCAGGAAACGTGTCATTTCTTTGGCATTTCCCAAGTGCTTAGAACAGTGCATCATGTTCAGTGGGTGGTCAATAAATGCTGTTTAGAATAAATTCTCCTTAATTTGTATTGGGAAGTTAAAAAGGGAATTCCATCCCTGAGCCAGACATTGATTATCCCAGGCTCAGCCATTTGGGCTGGTGACTGTTTGCAAGAGATGGTTCCTAATTCAGAGTCTCAGTTGTTCACTGGGTAGGGTTCTGGAAAATAGTGATGAGTCGCTTGATATTTACTATTATTTTTATGGTATTTGTTATGAGCTAACTATGTGTCTGGCAATATACTAAGCGATGGAGTAGATGCAAACTAATCAAGTTGGACACAGTCCATGTCCCACATGGGGTTCACAATCTTTATCTCCATTTTACAGATGAGATAACTGAGGCACAGAGAAGTTAAGTGACTTATGCGAGGTCATCACGCAGACAAATGGGGGAGCCGGGATTAGAACACAGGTTTTTCTGACTCTGAGATCTGTGGTCTATTCACCTGGCCATCCTGCTTCTGAATTTGGAGAAAGGTTACTATTTTGGGGTTAGAGATTGAACAGTGGTGACTGAGGGAGTTATGGGTAAGTAGGTCAATAATAATGGAAGAAACTCTGCAGGAGAAAGAGCACAGGCCTGGGAGTTCTAGTCCTGGCTCTGCCACTTGTCTGCTATATAATCTTGGGCAAGACATTTAACTTCTCTTTGCCTTAGTTACCTCCACCTTAAAATGGGGGTTAAAACTGTGGGAGAGGAGACTTCCAGGACTGGGGTCTCAAGGGAGAAGGTTCATGTTTCCGTTGTATTGTACCCTCCCAAGAACTTGGTATGGTGCTCAGCACACAGTAAGTGCTCAATCAATGCTATTGATTGATTGAACTATTCATGGTGGGGGCATTCTAGGTTCCAATCTCTCTGGAGAGAGTCTGTCAAAGCAGAAAGTCAGGGAATTACAGTTGAATTTACTATACAGAAGTATAGCCTGTATAGTCCAAATGCTCCTTGGACTTCTGTACAGTCCAAGGAGTCCGACTTAGACACTGAAGGCCTCTTTTCGGTTTTCGCCATTCCTTCCCTATCCATCCGGGTGTGTGCCCTCTCGGCAAGCAGTTTCCATGGCAGGTGAAGGGACTTCCTCTTGTCTAAATGCAAATGGCCTCCTGGCTTTTGGATGGTGGATCACGCTTTGTTAAAATGAGGGACAATAAGAGAGAGAAATTGAATGAGGAAAATTCAAACCGGAAAGGGGTTTTGGACAGCTGGGAAGGCAAATTCCTTAATAGTGTGTGAAAAGGTGATTGCAAGATTCAAAGGGGAGATAAGAGGACAGTTGTTATTCCCTGTAAATGGAAATGTCCTGATTTGGGGAACAGGCACTTAGCCACTAGGATTTTTTTTCCATTTCTTCTATCGTTTTTTTCTAGGATAACCCCTCCCCAATTCTCTGTTGTTTCCCCTCCTCTCCCTCCTGCCCCCACCATTCATTTGCATTTCGTTTCATTCACTGATGAAATATGAGAGGTCCAGTGCATACCAAATCTGTTCTCCTGTGATTTTAAATTTATTTCCAGCTCATATTTTTATTCCTTCACAGCTAACTGTTTTTCTCCAGTGGCTCATCCTTGCCTTTGCTTGAAATCCCTAGCCACCTTCTTTATTGGGAAGTAACCATTGGGAGTCAATTTGAATCTTTTTATTGCATTTTAAGGAAAGGAAACTAGTTTGCCAGCATTATTTCTAGTTGTTAAAATTCAAAGTAGTTTGTTAGTCTTTTTTTTCCTGTTTTAGAGACAGAGTTGCTATCAGTTTATAGCTGGAGCTCCTCACTCCTGGTCTCAGTGACTAATATCCTAAGACGGGTTTCTTTGGGTTTTTTCTTAAAGTGGTTTTCAAATCTCCAAAGATTTTATAGTAGTAAAAAAAAATTCCTTAATTGAAAACCAAAAAATGAGGCCTGATAGAAATATCTTGTCCATTGAAACCAACCTCTACCCCGGCAGATGGTTTTGGAGATAGAAAAGCCAGTTTCCTTGAAGTGGTTTTGTGAAGCATTTTTTTCTTTTTCTTAAAAAGAAATTATATTTGTGCCTGACAAATGAGAGAAAGGGAAAAAGGGAGGAGGAGAAAGAAGGTGTATAGTGTACAGATAGTACATATATGTTTTCTGGAGATTTCCATGGAGTGCAAAAACTCCGGTTTGCTCTGAAGAATCGACTTTGGTCATGGGGCGGCAATCTATCCCAGTATGGAAACCAAGCAAATTTTACAAAGCATTTTCTTTGGATCACGTTTCAATTTTTCTCTTTGTGGATATTAACTGCTTGAAGGAATCCAATTGAACATACTTTTCGTTTTTATTTTTCCATCTTCCTCAACTCAAAGTTGGTGAAGGCCTTCTCCTTTTCTCCCTGGTTTTTCCTTCGACCTCCCTTCCCTCTCCACTCTTCTCCCCATTCCCAGGGCTCAGGTTCTGTGTTCTCTGGTTGATGGTGTCTGTGACCTCATTCTGGAACTGTGAAATGGACTTTGAGCCTTATTTGGACTGAAAGGGTGCTATGGCTTTAAGAAAGGTGGAACAAATTACATAGACCACTATGTATTAATGCTGTCACAATGGCAGGGCTGTAGCTTGGTTTCATTTGCTGCAGGGCAAGGTGAGGCTTTCAGTGGGAGAGATTTGGAAAAAACACAACACACACCAAACAAGCCAGCCTAGTGAACAGCTTGGTTGAGCTCTCTGTCTCTCCTCAATCCCTTTTCCTAAGTTCTCCCTCTTATTGTATGTAAGCACTTTCTATTGTCAAACACTGTCCTAAGGACTGGGGTTAATCAGATTGGACATAGTCCCTATCTTGCATGGGGCTCACAGTCCAAGTAGGAAAGAGAAAAGGAATTGAATCTCCATTTTACAGATGAGGAAACTGAGACAGAAAAGTTAAGTGACTTGTCCAAGTTCACACAGTTGGCAAGTGATAGAGCCAGAATTAGAACCTACAGCCTCTGACTGCCAGGCCTACGTTCTTTCCTCTAATCCACATTGCTCCCTGTCTAATTCTCCCTCTTCATTTTCATCCTCTGCCCCTCTAGCTCTTTCTTTCCATCGTTCAGCTTGGCAATCTAACCTTTTGGCATGCTATCCACTCACTGTCTTCATCATGTAAGCTTTAGGCATCATCATCTTCCCGATTCATTGGGTGAACTTGAGGATCTTTTTCTCTCTTTCTCTTTTCTTTATTTTCACTTGCAAACCTCTGTCATATCTTCATTTCCCCAGCCCCCTGGAGGTAGACACTGGACCTGGGAAAAACATGATATTCCTTTTTTTCATCACTTGCTTTCTTGCCTTTCTCTCTCTTTCTTGCATCCAGTTTCTTTCTCGCTCTTTCACTCTTTCTCTCCTTTGTTGCTTTCTCACTCCCTTGAATGAATTTGATCAGTTCTTGGTTCTTTAACAAGTCTGGTCAGTAAATGCACATTCCACCAAAGTCTCTCGGGCCCAAATTTCACAGTTTGGTCCCGAAAGCACCTGGAGCAGATGGGTGTTTGTGAGTATGGTGAAACTCTATTTCCACCATCTAGAAACCAAGCACCTCTGATGATCTGTGCTCTTGAGGCCAGACCTACTAGCTTGTTAAGAAATTCACACATGGCCAGAAAATAATTGCATCCTTTGCATTGAAGTTTATTGATTTCCTCAGTGAAGAATGAAATGGAAAAGTGAAGAATTGAGAGACTATGGGGTTTCACCAAGTTGTAAATCTTATCAAGGATTGGAAGAGTGTGGTCCTTAAAACCCTGAATTTCTATTTAACTGCAAACATCATCCCCATTAATAATAATAATAATAATAATAATAATGATGGTATTTGTTAAGCGCTTACTATGTGCAGGCCACTGTTCTAAGTGCTGGGGTATACGGGATAATCAGGTTGTCCCACATGAGGCTCACGGTTTTAATCCCCATTTTCCAGAGAGGTAACTGAGGCACAGAGAAGTGAAGTGACTTGCCCACAGTCACACAGCTGACAAGTGGCAGAGCCGGGAATAGAACTCATGATCTCTGACTCCCAAGCCTGGGCTCTTTCCACTGAACCACGCTGCTTCTCCATTAATAATATATTGTAATAATAATCGTGGTATTTTTAAATTGCTTATTATACGGCAAGCACTGTAGTAGTAAGTCTATTTTTTTTGAGTGTTTACTGTGTACAAAGCACTGTACTAAGCACTTGGGAGAGCAATGTGACAGACACATTCCCTGTCCACAATGAGCTTACAGTCTATAGGGTCAGGCAGACATAAATATAAATAAATAGTTATCGCTGAGGTAGATATAATAAATGCAGATGGTACACAGTCCCTGTCCCACAAGGAGTTTACAATCTTAAGGGGAGGAAGAATAGGTATTGAATCCCCATTTTATGGATGAGGAAATTGAGGAACAGAGATGTTAAGTGACTTGGTCAAGGTTACACAGCAAGTAAGAGGTGAAGCCGGGATTAGATCTTGGAACTCCTGACGCCCAAGCCCTTGGTCTTTGCATCTTTCCACTAGGCTCCTCTGCTTCATCTGCAGGTATCCAGAGGGTGGGATGAAGACCCCCTCAAAAAGGACAGAACAAAATTACAATAATGGGAGTTCTCACTCCAGCTGGAAATGCTGATTGTCTAACAAATGCTGTTTTGTTGGATGAAGGTCACTGTTTATTTTTCTTTTCTTTTCCTTCTCTCAGTGACCCCTTCCCCCCTTCCTAGCCAGAACCAATCTGCTAGTGAATCCAAGACTGTTCCCTGCCATTTAAAAAAAAATTGATGCACAGTTTGATTGTTATTTCTATGATAAAGCTGAATTAAGCTTTAGCAAAGATATTAGAAGCGGAGAAATTACTAGTGAACGATAGAAACAATTCAGCTTAGTACAGTGCCTGGCACACAGTAGGCCCTTAATAAATACCACTCTCATTATTATTATTATTTAGAAGATTAAAAGTCAGGTAAGATGGGGGAAAAAGGGAACTGATGAATCTAGACAGAAAAGGACCTACAGGAAAGTCCTTGTATAATGAAAGCGAATTATTTTCAGGGGCGGAATCTTTCTCGTTCCGTCTCTAACTTCCTGGTTGGTCAGGGCTAGGCTCACCAAGGGAAAAGCCGTTCATGTCCAGACACATTGCAGACTTTGGGCAAAATCACCCCAGCTCACGAAAATCGACACATTTCCTGGCGTCGGGCCGAGAGGACGCGTAGAATTTGGCTTGGATTTGCTTTCAGTTAGCAAAGCCAGCTTTTGGCGGGAGAACCCGGCAAAGGGGTCAGAGCTACAGAAATAAATAACAGTTTGGGGAGAGGGAGCAATTCCTGTAATTATATCTGTCAGATGACTTATAATCAGCATTCTCAGTACTGCCTGCGACTTTCATGTTTTCCTGTGTGTGTGTGTGTGTGTGTCTGTTTTCTCTACATGGGTGGTGCTGATGTGAGTGTGAAATAGCACCTTGATATAAATCTGACGGTGGCGGTGATTGTCATTATGTTTGTGGAGGAAACCTTTGAAAAAGAATTAGCAGCAGATCTGGGGGCATTCCTTACTGAGCTGTTTGTGTTTATGAGATGTGAGATGGGAAGGGTCCCTTCGGGCTGTTTTGTCTTGGGTTCACCTCGGAGAGGGAATCGGAAAGCTGAAGGAGGTTGGATGGCTGTTCTGGGGGAGACGGAGCTGGGTCAAGGGGTGGGGCCGACCTGAAGTCCTGATCCAGCCCGGAGTGTGTTCCTTCTGCCTGCCTCTTGGAGAGAAACCAACCTCTTACTGGTGGATCAATCACTGGAATTTATTGGTCACTTATTGTGTGCAGAGCCCTGTACTAAGCACTTGGGAAAGTACAATATCATTTGTAGATATGGTCCCTGCCCTCAAGGAGTTTAGCGTCTAATGGACTAAAGTGTGCCATTTCTTTCCCTCTCAGTCCTTTACATTTGCCACTTAGAAGACTTTTGAATAAAAGTTTTCCGATGTTCAAGGCACTTTTGCAGATGTTGAGCTCTGGGAAGTAGGAACTCATTTGGAAATGGGTCAGATCTGCACGAGATCTGAATCTCACCATGAAACAGAGGGCACTGGGGTTGGCTGGTGGGGGACTTAGTCACAGGCTGTCCACGAGGGGAGGGTAACTGTAACGTCTTCTGGCAACGACTGGGTCACCCATGACCCAGAGCATGGACTGTTCTAAGTCTTGCCAAGTTCTCTTTCTGAATACCTTTCCAGAGAGAACAATGCAACAATAAACACTGACAATCCCTGCCTACAATGAGCTCACGTTCTAAAAGCGGGAGACAGACATCAATACAGATAAATAAAATTATAGCTATATAAAATTACAAAAAGAACCACACGTTCTGTGCCCTCCGGGAGCTTGCAATTGAATGAAATACATGGTCCTCAGTGATTCCAAGTTCAAACTGTTCTGATATTTTATTCCACGAGGTGCTGAGAGCTCAATTGATTGTATTTATTGAGTCGTTACTATGTGCAGAACACTGTACTAAGCGTTAAGAGAGTAGAATATAATAGAGTTGGTAGACATGTTCCCTTCCCACAGTGAGTTTACAGGCTGGGGGGAGCTTATCATTTGCTACCAGAGAGGCAGCCTGGCTTAGTGGAAAGAGCACGGGCTTGGGAGTCAGAGGACGTGGGTTCTAATCCCAGCTCTGCCACTCGTCTGCTGTGTGATCTTGGGCAAGCCACTTCACTTCTCTTTGCCTCAGTTACCTCATCAGAAAAATGGGGGTTAAGACCGTGAGCCCCACGTGGGGAAACCTAAGGCAGGAAAGGATAAATTTGAAGTGTGTGAGGTCGGCTTGGTGCTTGGACTTTCGCCAGCAGCGCTCAGCAGCTCGAGCATAGGAGCGTAGGAGGCGGACGGAGGAGGTGATCCAGGGCTGTGGGTTAGTGGAGCGAGAGCGGCGGAGGGAAAGGGGGGCGAGAGAGTCGAGATGAGTAGAGAGGGTGGAGTTGAGAGCGGAGACCTGATCGTCGAGAGTGGGAAGAGAGGACAGGGCGGCAAGGTGAGGCGAGATGCTATTGGAAAGACGGATGGGATCGAGAGAGCGGAGGTCTCTGTGGGGCAGTAGCGAAGATTTGCAGGGGGAGGGAGTGTGAGAGATGAGGCAGGTGAGAAGGTTATGGTCAGAGAGAGGGATTTCAGAGTTGGTGAGTGAGGAGATAGTGCAGCAGTAGGAGATGACGAGATCGAGGGAGTTCCTCAAGGGTCATCCGCTCTCACGGCCTTGACTACCATCTCTACGCAGATGACACGCAGATCTACATCTCCGCCCCTGTCCTCTCCCCCTCCCTTCAGGCTCGCATCTCCTCCTGCCTCCGGGACGTCTCCACCTGGATGTCGGCCCGCCACCTAAAACTCAACATGAGCAAGACTGAGCTCCTCATCTTCCCTCCCAAGCCCGGTCCGCTCCCAGACTTCTCCATCACCGTGGATGGCACGACCATCCTTCCCGTCCCGCAGGCCCGCAATCTCGGTGTCATCCTTGACGCGTCCCTCTCGTTCACCCCACACATCCTATCCGTTACCGAGACCTGCCGGTTTCACCTCTACAATATCGCCAAGATCCGCCCTTTCCTCTCCACCCAAACGGCTACCTTACTATTACGGGCTCTCGTTATATCCCGGCTAGACTACTGTGTCAGCCTTCTCTCTGACCTCCCTTCCTCCTCTCTCGCCCCGTTCCGGTCTATTCTTCACTCCGCTGCCCGGCTCATCTTCCTGCAGAAACGATCTGGGCATGTCACTCCCCTTCTTAAACAACTCCAGTGGTTGCCTATCGACCTCCGCTCCAACCAAAAACTCCTCACTCTAGGCTTCAAGGCTCTCCATCACCTTGCCCCTTCCTACCTCTCCTCCCTTCTCTCTTTCTACCGCCCACCCCGCACGCTCCGCTCCTCTGCCGCCCACCTCCTCGCCGTCCCTCGGTCTCGCCTATCCTCCCGTCGACCCCTGGGTCACGTCCTCCCGCGGTCCTGGAACGCCCTCCCTCCTCACCTCCGCCAAACTGATTCTCTTTCCCTCTTCAAAACCTTACTTAAAAATCACCTCCTCCTAGAGGCGTTCCCAGACTGAGCTCCTCTTCCCCCTCTACTCCCTCTGCCATCCCCCCTTTACCTCTCCGCAGCTAAAGCCTCATTTTCCCCTTTTCCCTCTGCTCCTCCACCTCTCCCTTCCCCTCCCCACAGCACTGTACTCGTCCGCTCAACTGTATATATTTTCGTTACCCTATTTATTTTGTTAATGAATTGTACATCGCCTTGATTCTATTTATTTGCCATTGTTTTTACGAGATGTTCTTCCCCTTGACGCTGTTTAGTGCCATCGTTCTTGTCTGTCCGTCTCCCCCGATTAGACTGTAAGCCCGTCAAACGGCAGGGACTGTCTCTATCTGTTGCCGACTTGTTCATCCCAAGCGCTTAGTACAGTGCTCTGCACATAGTAAGCGCTCAATAAATACTATTGAATGAATGAATGAATGAAACCTGATTACCTCATATCTACCCCAGCGTTTAGAACAGTACTTGGCACATAGTAAGCGCTTAACAGATACCATAATTATTAGTATTATTTATAACGGGGATTGGGGAGACAGGAGAGATGTCTCCTCAGGGAGAGAATTGAGGCTTAAATCTCAGTGAACAATCTTGACCGACTAAAGCGAAGTGCAGATTGGAGTGTCGTATGAGAGGGTCGGCCCAGGATGAGCTTCTTCCTCTGCCCACAGCCCTCTGAACCCCAAGCTCTCACTCACTGTCCCGGGTGCAAGTCTCTGCTCCCGCTTGGAGCCCAGGCCCCTCTAAAGGAGTGCGGGTGGCTGCCCCCAAATGCCCAGCCATCTGCCCAGTGCCACCTTCTGGGGCAACAGCAGCCAGCACTATCAGAACCAACTCTTGTGGTCATATATATAATATATTTATTTATATTAATGTCTGTCTCCCCCTCAGGACGGTAAGCTCTTTGTGGTCAGGCAACACATCTGCCAACTCTATTATATTGTACTCTGTTAAGCACTTAGATCAGTGAGAAGCAATGTGGCTTAGTGGACAGAGCATGGGCCTGGGAGTCAGAAGCACCTGGGTTCTAATCCTGGCTCTGCCACTTTTCTGCTGTGTGACCTTGGGCAAGTCATGTAATTTCTCTAGGCCTCAGTTACCTCTTCTGTAAAACGGGGAGTAAGATTATGAGCTCCATGTGGGTAACGGGCCGTTCCCAACCCGATTGGCTTGTATAACAGTAATAATAATAAAAATAATAATAATGGTATTTTTAAGTACTTACTATATGTCAGACACTGTACTAAGCGCTGGGGTGGATACAAGAAAATCAGTTTGGACACAGTCCAAAGTAAGCACTTAACAAATATGAAAATAGTGCTCTGCATACCATAAGTACGAAATAAATACCATTGATTGATTGATTGATTGATGGGGAATCTGAGGCTCCAAGGGGAATTTGCCTTGGACTTGGGAGGGAGGAATCCCTTTGGAGTCCCATCTTCAAGACCGTCATTGTCTCCGGCCGCCAAGTTCTTGGCCCTGGACTCTTAGGTCTGCCGAGGGAACTGTGCCATTATCGTTCCCCACAAACCACCTCCTTGATATCTCCCATCCCTGTTCTAGCTCAGGATGGCTCTCTTAGTTCACCCAGTGCTCACTCAATGGTATTTATTGAGTACTTTATGCAGAGCACCGTACTAAACGCTTGAGAGTACCTCAGAGACAGACATTTAAATAAATTACAGATATGTACCTATGGGATTGAAGATAGGGTGAATATCCCGTGCTTAAAGGGCACAGACTGAAGTGCAAGGTGATGCAGAAGGAGAAGTGAGGACTAAGACTTCTTGGGGGAGATGGGATTTTAGGATGACTTTGAAAATGTGGAGATTGGTGGTCTGTTAAAGGGGGAAGGAGTTCCTAGCCAGAGAGAGGGCAAATAGCCAGATTCAAGATAGACAAGATCAAGATAAAGTGAGTAGGTTGGCATTAGAGGAGTGTGCTGGGTTGTAGTAAGAAATCAGTGAGGTAAGATGAGGGGCAAGGTGATTGAGTGCTTTAAAACCAATGGTAAGCACTTTCTGTTTGATGTGGAGGTGGATGGGCAACCACTGGACGTTCTCAAGGAGTGCAGAAACATGGATGGAGAGGAAAGGACAGGGGTTTGTTTGTTCAGAGGGGTCGTGAAGGTCGAACCAACAGGATTGGGTGACAGATTGAATATGTGGGATGAATAGGGAGACAAATTGAGGATACTGTCCAGGTCATGGGCTTCTGAGACAGGGAGCAGGAGATGTTGTCTACAGTGATGGGGAGGGCAGGGTTTTGGTAGGAAGACGAGAAGTTTTGAATGGTTGGGGGAAAGGGGCTGATTTAGCTTATTTCTTTCCTTTCTCTGAAACAGCCAAGGTTTCTTCAAGATTTAATGATAATAACATTGACATTTAAATGTTTACTATGTGCCAACCACTGTGCTCAGCACTGGGGTAGATACAGCACGATCTGATCCAACATAGTTCCTGTCCCATATGGGGCTCACAGCTTAAAGGAGAGGTAAAATCAATATTGAATCCCCTTTTTGTAGATGAGGAATGTGAGGCTCAGGGATGCAAGTCACAGAACAGGCATTTGAAGAGCCAGGATTAGAGCCCAGGTCCTCTGACTCCCAGGCTTATGTTGTTTCTACTAGGCCACACGGCTTCTCACTTTGCATTTTGATTCAGTGGGTCCCTTTCTGGCCAAAGTGGGTGGTGTTACTTCCCAAGTGCCAAGATCTAATCTCCCTGAGCTGAGAGACATAATAATAATAGTAATAATGATAATGCTAATAATTGTGATATTTGTTAAGCTCTTACTATGTGCCAAGCACTGTACTAAACGCCGGGGAGGATACGAGCAAATCAGGTTGGACACAGTCTCTGTTCCACATGGCACTCATGGTCTTAATCCCATTTTACAGATGAGGGAACTGAAGCACGGCCATATGAAGTGAATTGCTCAAGGTCAAGCAGCAGATAAACCATGGAGCCGGGATTAAAACCCAGGTCCTTCTGACTCCCAGGCCCGTGCTCTATCCACTTGGCCACAGTACATCCCTCGCCATCCCCGTCCTGGCTTTCCTGCTCTAGCAGCATTTAGACTCTTGGATGGTACGAGGACAGAGTCAGAAGCTGCATACACTCATCCTTCCTTAGCTGGAGTCCTCCAAATTCACACAACTTTTTATTAGCTGCACTAAATGGGGAAAGCAGAAGGGGTGTGGCTGGATCTGGTCGATTTGGGCTTGTAGGGAGAAATAAAATGGCTCATTTAAATTCTTCAGAACTGCATAGGAGGCAGAAGACACAATGAGTATCTTAGAGAAGAAAGGCCATCAGCTGAACAAACTAATCACATGGTAATCAAAGAGGAGTCAGGCCGCCCACTGGGAAGCACTTTAGAAGAAGTTCCAGCCAGGCAGAGTGAAGGCCCTATCCAGTGACATCTTTCATAAATTATAGATTAAAAAATTGCACAGAGAAATGTGGAGTAGGTGGAGAAATTGATTTAAAGACGTTCATGCTGAGGCGGTACGGATTTGTGTGAGATCTGGGGTCCTGCCTCGTTTCTGTTGCCTCCTCCAATCAATCAATCGATGGGATTTGTTCAGCACTTGGTGGGTGCAGAGCACTGTACTGAGCAACTGGGAACGTACAATACAATAGAGTTGGTAGACACCTTCCCTGTCCATAAGAAGCTTACAGTCTAGAGGAATTAATGGTGATCGAATGTTGAGTAATGGGTTTCAAATCTGAACTAGAGCTGTGTTTACTCTGCTTTCAAAATCAGAAGTGAACCTTCCACAGAGAGGCGCAGAATTGCTCTCATATTTTATGAAGCCCAAGCAGTCATTTGGAAATTGTAAGCTTCTTTGAGGGCAGGAAACCTGTGTCTTCTTATGGTTGTACTCCCCCAAGCAATTAATATACTGTCTAGCGCTCAGTGGGAGCTCAAAAATTACAATTGCTTGATGGGAAAAACACAAATCTTCCCAATGCTTTTCAGTTCCTCCAAACTCATTTCTCCCTCAACCTGAAAGCTTATTAATATCCTCATATCTTACCCAATTCCTTATTAATATCCTCATATCTTACCCAGTTCCTGAGAAATGATCTAGTCATTCATTCAATTGTATTTATTCAACAATTGATCAGTGGTATTTAATTGATTTTTATTTATTTTTTAATGGTATCTGCTAAGCACTCACTCTGTGCCAGGCATAGTACTAAGCACTGGGATAGATACAAGCAAATCAGTTTGGACACAGTCCATGTCCCACATGGGGCTCCCCATCTTAATTCCCATTTGTCAGATGCGGCAACTGAGGTACAGAGAAGTTCAGTTCATTCACTCATTCACTCATATTTATTGAGCACATACTATTTGCAGAACATTGTACTAAGCACTTGGGAGAGTACAATGTAACAATAAACAGACATATTCCCTGCCCACAACAAGCTTACGGTCTAGAGGCAGGGAGACATACTGCCCAAGGTCACGCAGCAGACAAGTGGTGGAGCCAGGATTAGGGCCCAGTTTCTTCTGACTCCCAGTCCCGTGCTCTATACGCTAAGCCATTGTGCTTCTCCTCACTGAGCACCTACTCTGTACTAAGCACTTGGGAGAGTACAACAAGAATTTCGGTAGACCTGATCCCCGCTCTTAAGGAGTTCACATCTAATGTGGAGCTTTCAATCTAGTGGTGGTAATACCAATACAACATCGATACCGGTACCTCAGATTTTATAGGGTCTTCTGAAGAACTCAAACCATCTCCTTTCACCCACTTAGGAGCTCTTCGAAGGGTGAGGAACAAAAGTCTTCTTCCTATTTTCCAGCTGGGAAAACAGAACACAGAGAGATTAAGTGACTTTCCATTCATTCATTCATTCATTCATTCATTCATTCAATAGTATTTACTGAGCGCTTACTAAGTGCAGAGCACTGTACTAAGCGCTTGGAATGTACAAATTGGTAACAGATAGAGACAGTCCCTGCCCTCTGATGGGCTTACAGTCTCCCAAAGACCCACTGCACTCTCTTAGCAGAGTTGGATCCAGTCCTTGGGTCTAGTCCTTGCTTCTGTCCATCGGCTGGTGCTCCTTGAGGGCACGGAATGTGTCTACCAGCTCTGTTGCGTTGTACCCTTCCAAGCCTTTAGTACAGTGCTCTTCGCACAGTGTGCACTAAATCGTTACAACTGATTGGTTGATTCTCCCTTTCCTCCTTTAGAGCCTTTGAGTCTGACTGCTGGTGAAACAACCTCCCTTTCTAGAAAGCTCCAAATCCTAGTGAAATCCTGGGAGGAAGCAGCTAAAGCCTCTCGCCCCGCTTCTGGAGATGACCCATCAGAGTGAGTTTGTGAATGTCAGCACTGGTTCTCTGCACTCTCGGTAGCATTGCTGTATCTCCCCCGGCCCCCATGGTCTCTTGGAGTTTGAATCTCCCCAGCAGGCACGGTTGACCAGCATTCTCCAGGCACAGGATTTTCTCTTGATTTGTTGGATTGTTCCTCTAAAAGTCGGGTCTGCCAGTCCTGCCTTTGGAAGGACCTGGTTCAAATCCTGTCTATGCGGATTGCTTGGTGTGTGATCCAAAGAAAGTCACTTCTGTGTGCTTCCATTTCCTTGTCTGAAAAATGAGGATCCATTTCTAATTCTCCCACCTATTTAGACCGAGAACCTCATGTGGGCCAGGGACTGTTTCCGACTTGATTGTCTCCTATCAACCCCAGCGCTTAGTGTAGTGTGCTTGACACATACTAAGGACTTAACAAACACAATTATTATTAATTAGCCTGGTTATTACAGTCATTTCTGCAAAATTGACTGGTGCGGGGAGGATGACGCTGACTGGTATTGATCGGCACTCTTTGTGTGCCAAGCACTGTGCTCAGTGCTGGGGTAGAGCCAAACAAAATGTTCCGGCCAAGTCTCGGTCCCCCCGTGGGGCTCCCTCTCAGAGGGCAGCAGCCACCGGCCTGGGAGGGTAGCAAATGGGTAGTCCCCCAGGCCCCCACAGTGCACTGGGCGTGTTCTCTGAGCCCTTAAATGCTCAAGCTGCAACAAGCCCACCCGTTTGCCTCAGCAAGCCTCCCCTCGGGGCTGTTGAGCGAGCGAAGAGAGTGAGTCAGAACCTGGAGAGCAACTAGTGTGTGGCTGGGAGGCCAAGCCCGCCATGGGGGAATCACAAAATCCCTCACGCTGGATCAGCGCCCTGCTGGCGTCTCCCCCGAAGCCGGATCCCTCCCCAGGGATAGCGACTGATGCCCAGGGAAAAAATCCAACCCATCCCAAGGGAGGCTGCACGTGGCTCAACACCCCCGTGGCTGGGAAATGCCTTCCTGGGCCTAGGCAGATGTAGATGTTGGGTGGGAGGCAGGGGATGGGGTCCGATGACCTCCAGAGGTCTCTTCTTGGAAAAAGAATCATAGATTCCTCCCCAAGCCCCCGACCTTCCTAGTTTCTGAATTTGCTTGCATTTTTCTTGTTACTCGAATCAATTGGTCAGCAGTATTTCTTGAGCACCCACTGGATGCACAGTGTAAATGCCGTGAGGAAGAGCAAGTATGGCCTGATCCCTGAAAGAGTCCCGAGTGCAGCAGAAGACTGGAAGAACACTTGACAAATATCATAAAAAAAAGAGAAGAAAAAACACTACTTCAGGTGGATTGTCTTCTACCTACCCTAGTGCTTAGGACGGTGCTGGCCACAAAGGAAGTGCTTCACAAATACCACAACTATTATTATTTCTTTGGGTGAGGGGATGTGAGGGAGAAGGCCAAGTACCCCAAAAGAAGCCCATTTTCCTTCCATCCATCCATCCATCCATCCATCCATCCATCCATCCATCCATTCATCCATCCATTCACCATCCACTCCTGGAGCAGCGTCATCACTGGTCAAGTGTGCTGTTTCCCATTTATAAAGATTTAATCATCTCACCATCCTCAATTTTTTTTAAATTGTGTTTGTTAAGCACTATGTGCCAGACACTGTATTAAGCACTGGGGTAACTACAACTTAATCAGGTTGGACACGGTTGCTGTCCCACCTGGGGCTCTCAGTTTTACTCCCCATTTCACACATTAAGTAACTGAGGCACAGAGAAGTAAAGTGACTTGCCTAGGGTCACACCGCAGACAAATGACAGAGAGGGGATTGGAATCCAGGTCCTTCTCACTCCCAAGCCCGTGCTCTATCCACTAGGCCACGCCTTGGTTGAGTGGAGCGTGTAAAATTAGAGACAGCTGTCGATATTTACCACAAACTTACATTTCTCCAGCCTCTCGATCCCAGCTTTCTCCCCGCCCACCCTTGCCCACCCCCATTAAAAGGGCGGCCAGTTTTGAACGCCAGGAAGAGCCGCGCTCCCGGTCGAGGATTCACCTCCCTAGAAATTTCAGGACCACTAATTTGTGGAGCGTCTAGTGCACAATGGACTTGGCGGGAGGTGGCCTTTAGGCTGGCAAAGCAGTAAAAGTTTAAAGCTGCAACTGCTTCACAGCCAAAGGAAGAGAGGAGATTGAAACCTAAAGGTTAGCGTGAAATGCACTTTACTGTTATCTATGAGAACAAATGAGTTAAAAAAATTTCAAATACCAGAATACCCTACAGGGAGGAGATATAACTATTAAAGGGCTGTTATAGCTGCAATAAATGTAGGAACAATAAAAATAAATTGATGAAGTAAATGTCAGTGCTGTTCCCCTGAGCTGCTCCCACACCTTTGTCCAAAAGTAGAACATCTCCAATTACAGAGGGTGGAAACAGCCTTCAATGACAATATGACAAGGACAGAACACAGAACACTGCCACGGAGAACACAATTATGCAGAGCCTTGAAAAATTGTATCATAGCACAATGTATGGAAGAAATCAATTAATGATGCAGGCTTCCCACTCCTGTCTAAAAATCCTGGAAAGAAAGGATGAAAAACCCTCTGTCTTGTGCATTGGAAAGGTGAAAAAAAAAAGGTGACCCATAAGTGGAAGTCTGCAGAATACCACAGGTCAGCGTTCTCGCAGTTCACTGGGGCTGAAATATTTGGGGTTTTTTTTTCTTGCTCTTCTTGGGGTTTTTTCCCCCCAAATTGCCATTGTCAAGATGCATTTCGATGAAAGTCACTTCTCTGGTTAAATCAGCTGTCTCTAGAACTTGTTTGTACCCCTTCCTCAGTTCTTAGGCATTCATTCAGTTGTGCATGCAGTGATTTCCTTTTGGTCAATCACTCAGAGCCATTTTCTGAGGGCTTACTGGAAGAGTACAATACACAAAGTTGGTGGATGACACAATTCCTGTCCTTAAGGAGCTTTGAGTTTAAATATTTTTGTTTTCCTCCTCTGTTCCAGGCTAAGCTCCTTGTGGGCAGGGAATGTGTTTGCTTGGATTGTACTTCCCTAGTGCCCAAGCGCACCCAGTGCTTCCCAAGTGCTTTTACTGCTAATCCTACTCTCTCAGGAAGGCATGTTACAAAGGAACCTGTGAGCAGAATAGCCAGCTTCCATCCGGAGCCTGCAAGCAGCAAAGAAGATGCAAAAGTTGGGTGTAAACATGGTAGAAGGTGATTTATCTTAAGCAATTTACAACAGGTGCTAAACATTACGAAAACCAGAGCTATTAAGCAATCAAATTAAGCTATAATTATAACCGAAGAGAACTGTACAGGAATTCTAATTAATTCAAATCCGAACATGTCCGAGAGGAATCCTCCAACAACCCCACTTCTCAAAAATACCAAACAAAAATAACCCTCGGATAATGTCTTCAGATCGCACAGGAAAGTAAGGAATGTTTCTCTGCCGTAATATTCCGGAAGAGATTTCCAGGAGATGGCTCAGGGCCTGTCCACAAGTTAGTCACTGTGTGCAGGAAAAGTGGACTGGTGGCCTTAGAGGTGGAGCGTTGAAAGAGGGGTGGAACAAACAATCCCCACTGCTTGCTTAAATGCTTCAAAAGGCTGCAAGGTGTAGCCTGTTCTGCCATTTGAAGATTTCTCCCAAGGCACTGGAAGCATTTAAAAACTCTTCCCTCCTTAATGCCTGTGTCTCCTCCTCTTTCTTGATCTCTTCCTCTCCTCCCCGCTTTCTCCTCTTCTTTTCCCTCTCCTTCTTTTTCCGCCTCCTCCTCTGGACACTGGAAGCATCCTTTGGACATCTAGATTCCCACCGGCTCAGTCTCGTCAGGCCTCTGGCCCCAAACCCACCCTGGGCAACATCGAGGACTGGAGAGCAGCTGAAGGACAGGTCAAAACACAGTCCTGAGATGAACTGGGAGGAGGAGGAGGAGGAAGAGGAGGGCGTCTGGGAAGTCCATGGGTCTGGAAGTCAGAGAACCTGGATTCTAATTCCAGTTCTGCCACTTGCCCGCTGTGTGACCTTGGGCAAGTCACTAAACTGTTTTGTGCCTCAGTTTCCTCATATGTAAAATGGAGATTCAAGCCTGTTCTTCCTCCCACTTTTGAGCCTCGAGTCATCATCATCATCATCATCGGGATTTATTCAGTGCTTACTGTGTGCAGAGCACTGTACTAAGTGCTTGGGAGAGTACAACAGAGATGGTACATACGTTTCCTGCCCACAACGAGCTTACAATTTCTTCATTTTTGTACATTCATTCAATCATATTTATTGAGCACTTACAGTGTGAAGACCACTGTACTAAGCGCTTGAGAGAGTACAATACAATCATAAAAAGATGTGTTCCCTGCCCGCAACGAGCTTACAGTCTGGAGGGAGCTTACAGTCTAGAGGGCGAATCAGACATTAATATAACTAACATCCATGTGAGATAGGGACAGTGTACAATCTGATCTTATCTACCTCATTGCTTAGTACAGTGCAGAGCACATAGTAAAAGTTAATACCATAATTATTATTATTAGCAACCCAGTGCTTGGTACCCAGGAAGCACTTAACAAGCACCACAATTATTATCTATTATTAAGAGGCCAGGGGGTGTTTTGAGATTTAACCACATGACAGCCTAAGAAACCTAGAGAAAGGAGTTCTGGGTAGGTTGGTATTACATCTTGCTGTATCCTAATTTCTCCTCTTGCTTTTGCTGTTTGTCACCCATTAAATTGTAGGCTTCTTGAGGGCAGGAATACTCTCCCAAGCACTTAATAACAGTACTTAGTGCTCAGTAGATCCTCGTCAAATACTACTGATTGATTGAGTTGAATGGGCTGCTCCCAGCTAACTTCATTAATCCCAGTAATCTGTTTCCCGAATGCACTCTACAGAAGCACACGTACCATAGGATTGGAAGTCAGGAGACCCTAGATCGAGTCTTAGCTCTGCCCCTGACCTTCTATGTGACTTTGGACAGTCATTTAACTTCTCTATGCCTCAGTCGCATGACTCAGTGGGAAGAGCACAGGTTTAGGAGGCAGGGGTCATGGGTTCTAATCCCGGCTCCTGCCCCTGTCAGCTATGTGACTTTGGGCAAGTCACTTAGCTTCTTTGTGCCTCAGTTCCCTCATTTGTAAAATGGGGATGAAGACTGTGAGCCTCAGGAGGGACAACATGATCACCCTGTATCTACTCCAGCGCTTAGGACAGTGCTTGGCACATAGTAAGTGCTTAACAAATACCAACATTATTTCTGTAAAATGGGGATAAAATATCTGTTATCTCCTACTCTTAGACTATAAGCTCGGGGTGGAACCGGGACATAGTCTGATCTGATTAATTTTTATCTACCCCAGTATTTAACATCGCAAGTGCTTTATAAGTGTCATTATTATTTATTTATCTTATTGTTGTGTTGTGCTGATAGTCACTTAGCTCAATTTGCCTGCACCCAATCTGCCAAACTATATCCAATTCATATTTAAAGCCCTTCTAAAATAGCCACCTCCTCCATGAGGCCTTCCCTGACTAACCCCTCAGCTTCCCTGACTTGTCGGCTCACCAACCACCGTAGCCCATAATTCCTAAATCGTTCATTTTTTTTTCCCTTTAAACTCTGCTCTTATTCCTTCACCCACTGTGAATGTGATTGTTGTTATTCTCCTGGATTTCTCATAAGATTATGAGCTCCTTGGGTGGAGGAATTCTTTCATTTCCTTTCACTTTATGTGTACCAGTTCCCAGTACTACACCTCTATATCCAGGAGCTACTGAATGAATGTCGTTATTGATGATGCTTATCACGTTTTTAACTTTGGAAAGATCTGTTTTGATTGGACACAGACCCAGTCCTGCACAGGACTCCCAGCCTTAAGAGGGAGGGAAAATAGGTGTTCTATCCCAGTTTTACAGATGAAGAAACTGAGGTACAAAGAAATTAAGTGCCATGCCCCAGATCACCCAGAATGCAATAGGCAGAGCTAGGACTAGAACCCGGTTCTCCTGACTCCAAGTCTCAGTGTCTTACTACTAGTACAGGCAGATCTTACAACCCCAGTGTTTCTCGTGGGCTGTCTTGGGCCATTATGGGAAAAATATAGAAAAAGTCTCAGAATTGGGGTGTTTTGGTTAAACAAGTTCCTCCTTTCCTTATACCCTTCCTTAACTGCTCTTGCTCATTTTCAATGTTTGGATGTCCCAGTCCAGGCTAGGTTATGATTAGTACATGCTCGGTTTATGTTGTACAGAATTCTGAGACTTTTGCGGTTGTCCCGGAATACCTGCAGTCTTATCTCCACACTTCTCCTCATTTCTTCATAATCACATTCTCAGAGTGGGAAGAGGAAGGTAGATAAATGAGGAATGGTGTTACAAACTCCCATTATTAATAAAAAACAATATGACAGTGTGGTCTGGTGGGAGTCAAAAGACCTGGGTTCTGGTTCTGGCTCTACCATTGTTCTTGGACAAGTCACTTAACCTCCATCTGACCCCAGTTTCCTCAACATTGGAAGGGGGTAACACTGGCAGTCTTTTTCTCCCTCCCAGGGATGTTAGGATGAAACGAGGTAACCAATAAGAAAGGTTCTAGAAATTAAGGAACCGTATAAATTCAAGGCATTTACATGGCTGGCTTCATTTTAAAGAACAGATCCCTTACCTCTCTGCCCTAGCTGAGAGCAGCAAATTCCCCATACCCACAAGAAAAGGAAAGGGATTGAAAAAGAAGAAATGGGTGGGGGTTAGGGCAGACTGGAGATCCCAGGAGCCCGGTTTTCAGCCAGCAGAGCTACAATTAGAGCTCTCAGTTCGTTTTGTTTCTTGGGCAGATTGGGACCATGGGCCGAGAGATGCTGTTAGAGGAGCGATAAAATGTGTTCAGAGTGATTTCAGGAAAATAAAATTCAGGCAGCCTTGTTTAGGTTAATGTTTCTAAAGAGAAAACTTAAACCGTGTTTTCAAAAAGGCGGGGGAATCTGCCAGAGTTCCGTCTGCCATCTAGGCGCTACAGGAAACTTAACCCTTGGAATATTATCACTTTACAGATTGCATGCTAAATGGAAGCTCAAGAGGAAAGACACCTAGTTGGTCAGTTGATAGTATTTATTGAGGGCTTACTGTGTGCAGAGTACTGTACTAAGCAATGCAGTGATAAACAATCATTCAATAGTATTTATTGAGTGCTTACTATGTGCAGAGCACTGTACTAAGCGCTTGGGATGAACAAGTCGGCAACAGATTCCCTGCCCACAAGGAGCTTACTATTTAAATGAAGTCACAGACTAGGATGGAGGTATATAAGCTCATGGTGGACAGGGAATGTATCTGTCCTGTCTTATGCTGTTGAGTTGTCTCTGACCCATAGCGACGCTAGGGATGCATCTCTCCCAGAACCCCCCACCTCCATCTCCAATCGTTCTAGAAGTGTATCCGTAGAGTTTTCTTGGTAAATATACAGAAGTGATTTACCATTGCCTTCTTCCATGCAGTCAACTTGAGCTTCCACCCCCCACTCTCTCTCATGCCGCTGCTGCCCAGCACAGGTGAGTTTTGACTATTAGCAGATTGCCATCCACTCGCTAGCCACTGGCCAACCTAGGACTGGAATGGGTAGGCCTCTTGCTCGACTCTCTCTCCCATAGTCGAGACTGGTAGAGTACTGGAAACTCTCCAGGTGTGACCCTGAGAGCGGAAGGGAATGTATCTACCAAATCTGTTATAATGTACTTTCCCAAACAATACACTACTATGCACATAGTAAACACTCGATAAATATAATCATTTGATTGACTGAATCAGACTCCTGAAGACATCAGATAAAAAGCTCCTCTCCCATGAACAATCCTGGCCCGGTCCAGGGGTAAATAGAGGACTTTTCTAGACTTTAAGCTCATGGTGGGCAGGAAACAGAATCTGCCAACTCTTGTATTGTTCTCTCCCAAGCATTTAGTACGTGCTTGGATCACAGTAAGTACTCAGAAAATATCATTGATTGATTCCTCTTAGTCCCTGGCAATGTTATAGTAATTTAAGATACTAACTGAGTGCTTACCGGGTGTGGAGAAGAGAATTATACTGTAGGAAAGAACACATGGGGGAGAAAGGAAACACGGTCCCTGGCCTTCAGAGGGTTAGCAATCTAAGAAACAATAATAATAATTTTAGTACATATAAAGTGCTTACTATGTTTTTTCATAGTATTTGTTAAGCACGTATTAGGAGCCAGGCACCGTACTAAGTGCTGGGGTAGATACAAGCTAATCAGGTTGGACACAGTCAATATTTTACATGGGGCTCACAGTCTTAATCCCCATTTTGCAGATGAAGGAACTGAGGCACAGAGAAGTCATATGACTTGCCCAAGGTCACACAGCAAATGGCGGAGACAGGATTTGAACCCTTATAGGGGTCGGGAAGTTGGGTGGCATCTGGATGCAAATGGAGTCTGGGGTCCTGAAAGATTGCAGGGAATTGAGAAGCAGTGTCTCCTAGTAAGAGAAGCAGCATGGCGAAGTGGATACAGCAAGGGCCTGAAAGTCAGAATGTCATAGGTTCCAATCCCAGCTCCACCACTTGTCTGCTGTGTGACCTTGGACAAGTCACCTAACTTCTCTATGCCTCATATACCTCATCTGTAAAATAGGGATTGAGACTGTGAACCCCACATGGGACAGGAACTGTGTCCAACCCAATTTTCTTGTATCCACCCCAGCGTTTAGTACAGTGCCTGGCACATAACAAGCACTTAATAATAATAATAGTAATGTTGGTATTTGTTCAGCGCTTACTATGTGCGGAGCACTGTTCTAAGCGCTGGGGTAGATACAGGGGAATCAGGTTGTCCCACGTGGGGCTCACAGTCTTAATCCCCATTTTACAGATGAGGTCACTGAGGCACCTAGAAGAAAAGTGACTTGCCCAAAGTCACACAGCTGACTAGTGGCCGAGCCAGGATTCGAACCCATGACCTCTGACTCCAAAGCCCGTGCTCTTTCCACTGAGCCACGCTGCTTCTAAGCACTTAAAAATTACCACAATTATTGTTATTATTACTAGTGGAAAGAGCATGGATCTGGGAATCAGGGGACTTGGGTTTTAATCCCGGCTCTGCCCGTTTTTTTTCTTTGTGACCTTGGGCAAGTCACTTTTAACTTTTCTATGCCTTAGTTTCCTCAACTGTAAAATGGGGATTAAATGCCTGTTCTCCCTCATACTTAGATTGTGAGCCCTTTTCAGGACAGGGACTGTGTCTGATCTAATTAGCCTGTACCTACCCCAGTACTGAGATCAGTGTTCGAAACATTTAGTGAGTACTTAATCACCATAAAAAAACCAAAAAACCAAAAAAAGATGGTTCTGGGAGGTGGGAGACAATTAATTTTGTCACAGTATGGAGCTGGGCTCTGAAGCCCTGGGAATAATGCAGTTCCAACTCTGAGCCCAGATTTGCCAATCTCTCTACCCCTGATATGGATGTGGGTCCTTCTGCTGTCATCATCATCATCATCATCATCATTCTCCTGTTATGCGACCTTGGGCAAGTCACTAAACTTCTCTGTGCCTCAGTTTTCTCATTTGTAAAATGGTGTTGAAACACCTGTTCTCCTGTCACTTTAGAGTGTGAGACTGTGTTTGATCTGCTTATCTTGTATTTACCTCAGTGCTTTGTAGAGTACTTGGCTCATAATGAATACTTAAATGCTATTCTATTGATATTTATTATTGTTATTATGATGGGTATTTGTTGAAGTGCTACTATGTTTCATTTGGGGCAGGCTGGGGCAGGGAAGCAGGGGCCTCTCCTCAAAAGGAGCTTCGCTGGGTTTCATCCTCGCTGCCGCTACCGGGGAACGACCAATGCTGGAGATGAGAGCTGGCATCTGCTGGAACACCTATTTGCTGTGAGCCATGAAAATCAGTGGAAGTCATTGTCAGGCCGGGGGCGATGGGATGCGGCCCCCTTGTTCCGGGCTGGGGGAAGCAATCAGGAAATTTCAGGAACTCAGTCCGGCACCCAATCACCAAACAGGGAACAGGAGCCCAGAGAACCCAAGCAGGGATTTAAGCAATTAATCCTTTATTTAAAGAATAATAAACAGCCAGATTTTGCACATCGAAAGAGGGAACAAGGTAAAAGGGGTTAAAAACTAAAAAGCAAGGATGGCAGACACCAATTAACACAATGCTAATTGACAATTTCCCCAAGCCTCCGTGAAACATGGCAGGCCCATTTCCCCAATTGCTAATTAAATCAAACCGCACACACAATACTAATTTCCCTAACTTAGGGAACTCAGAAGACAAATAAAATGCGAAACTAACTTAAACATTTTGTCAAAGTATAGAAAAATAATGAATGAAATCTTAAAGTGCATAAACTTTGGCTCTGAGTAAATACGTTCAACTTCTGGCATGTTTAATGAAGGCTTGAAATATCCCAGCCTCCCCATTCTCCTTGCAATTGCATAAATGCCCTCCCTAATCACAAAATAATCTACCACAGTCCCCTTAAACTTACATTCTCTCCCTCTGGTGTAGGGTACACAGCCCATCATGCAAGTGACATATAAATTGCTCCATTTAAAAATTATAAAATACCAGCTTAATTACAATTAAAAACAAAGGAATAACTTTTCTTTAAAATGTTCCCCAAGGTCTTTGACTGGAGCCTGACTCTGGGAGAAAGAAAAGCTAGTCACTTAATCACACAGTCCAGGGCAAAGACAGCAATTGCTCCGTCTCTCCATTCCCAAGGCTCCCCCCGCCTTCTCCCTCCCTCCCTCCCTCTCCCTCCCTCCCTTTCTCCCTCTCTCTCTCACACAGTCTCCATCTCTCTGCTCTCCCCTCCCTGCTAGAAGTGCTTCCATCGGGACTTAGGCCGAGATCTGAGCTGAAGCCCCAAATCCTGGTCCCTCTGGGAAGTCCCAGCCCACCTGGTGTAGGGTATTCGAAAGGCCGGAAGTGGCTCCATTATATAGATGGGGAAACTGAGGCACAAAGCATCCAAAGGGGACATATTAGCAGTGGGGTTGCCAACCTAGACCACGGAAACCCCAATCTTACCTCAGATATCCCTCCCCGGAGAAACAAGGACTCATTTTAGGGTCTTAAGTCGCAGCCCCCCAAAACACAGAATGGTTCTGGGTGAGGGGAGCAGCAGGAGACTCTGGAGGACAATTTGATAGAAGATTCTCCCCCATACCCACTCCCCCTTCAAGATTACAGTAGCATTTCCTCTGGAGGACAAGGCAACTTCTTCAAGGAGTCATTTCTTTCTAAGTGTCCAGCAAATGATCAGAATGGCAACAAATTGACAGGTTGTAATCAACAAATGTCAGGAGTAAGTGCTTTGATAAATACCACTACTACCATGAGTATTTATTCTTTCACTCATTCAATCGTATTTATTGAGCGCTTACTGTGTGCAAAGCACTGTACTAAGTGCTTGGAAGAATACAATATATCAATAAACAGAAACATTCCTTTCCTACAACGAGCTTACAGTTTAGAGGGAGATGCAGATATTAATAGCAATACATTTTTTTTATTATATATTTATAAGCACCTGCAGTACGCTGAATACTCAGTGCTTGGGAGAGTGCAGCAGAGTTAGGAGGCAAAATCCCTGCTCTTGAGGAGTTCGTATTCTAACTGGGAGACAGACATTTAAATCTTTCACATATAGGAAGAATAAGGAAAAGGGGATATGTATATTTTCTTTCTATCAAGCAAAGTATTTCTCGGGCACTTTGTGCAGAGGATTCTACTGAGGTTTAGGGAGGCTTTCAGGTCAGTTAGTCAATCGTATTTATTGAGAGCTTACTATGTGCAGAGCACTGTACTAAGTGGTTGGGAAACTACAATACAATAATAAACATAGTCCTTGCCCATAACAAGCTTACAGTCTAGAGGACGAGTCTTGATTTTGCAAACTGTCTCGACTGAAATATCCTGCACAGGGGATGCCTCTTATCCACCCTCGTTCTTTTCTGGGGCCCAGCCAGGCCCAGGGAAACTGAGGAGAGGCAGGAGGATGGCCAAAAGACTCCCCGTTCAATCTGATTTATCATCGCCACGGGCTCCTCCTCCAGAATGATAGTGGAATGAAAATATAATGTGATAGGTTAACGCTGATAATTAAAGAGAGTTTAGGGCTGAGTGCAAGGCTGAACTGTGCACGTGTGGGTGGGTGGCTGGACTGCTTGTTTGATGTGAAAGTCAATGATCGAATTATTCAGAGAGTGATTTTCAAATGAGAATTTTACACTTTACATAACTGGTTTTGATTTATAATAGCGGCACTCAGAGGGGAGGATTCCCCATCACATTTCTGAATGCCTCAACCCGCTCTGGGTCGAAGCCTGGTGTACCTGGACCACGTGGCACAGCCGGGGCAGTTCGTTTTTCCTCTCTGGCAAATTCAAGTCCCTTTGATTTGGCTCTTTATCATCTTCCAGCCTGGTTGGGAGACTACTCATGAGGTCACATCCACTCCTTATTTCCAGCTAATATAAATCCTTGTGTTTGGACTATTTCTGCTCTGATTGTATTGTATCTATTGCATTTCTTGGCACATAGTAAGTGCTTAACAGGTACCACTCATATTCTTCTTCTCTTCATTCTTAATTTTCCCAGAGATGGTTTTACAGAGTAAGAGTAATAGCATAATTGCCTGTGATGAAAGCAAAAATAAAAAAATCAGAGGAAATCATTGCACAACCCAAAACCCTCCCATACAACTTAATCTGTGAGCTAAAACAGGATCCTTACTAGAAAACCTTTATTGTCTCAAGTTCCATCCCATAGTAATGTGGGAAATTCTATGAGCGCTGGACACCGGGACTGAGGATTTGAGCTGAGGAATGGATGCATTATAGTGCTAGTGGCTTGCCCTGTGTCAACTTGTTCTCTCTAATCCCTAATGTGAATTGCTCACCACCTTGGGGCAATCAATCACTCTTCAAAACAGGAAAAAAAAGAAGGCAGTGGTGGAGTTTTGGTGCTGAGGTACTGTCCAGCGAAATTGGTTTTTGAGCTAGTGGCTTCTCTGGTCTGCTCTGAAGTATGGTGTGCCACGAATGAGTAGGTAGGCAGGGGTGCAGTTTGTTGTAAAGCGCATGAGTGGTCTTCACCGATATTAGCCAGCTGCAGGCGGACTTAGAACTAGAACTCAGATCTCCTTAATGGCCAGAGCAATGCTCTCTCCATGTGCCACCTCTATGTTCATGTGGCATGAAGTCCTGACCATTTTCCACCCATTTTTAATGTTGAGCTGGGTTTCCAAGGCCAATGCTAAGAGGCAGGCAGGAAGGGAGAGATTAGGCACAGGGTGCCATTGGGAAGGGAAGGAGCGAAGAGTGCAAGAAATTGTGGAAATATGTGTTCAGAGATTAGGGGGAATGCAGCAGTGAGCTAATTTAAAGGTGATAATTAGCACTGCTTGGGTTACACCAAGTCACAGAAACAAAGGGTTGAAAGGAATCCACCTCCTGTCAGGCATCTCTGAGAACATTCCTTTTTTTTCTGCTCCCTGTGGAAAGGTATTGCTAGGGAAGTTCTTCCTTTTATCCAGCCTCACTCACCTCTGAGTCAGTTTAAGACCGTGTCCTCTCCCTCAGTGAGTCGGAAGCTTGAGAATTTTTCTTGGTGACTGGTTTGAACCTTTTGGGTGGCTGATGGTGACGAGCTGCTTGTTGGATGTTCAGAGCTATTGCCAGAGAGATGACTCAGGAGACGACGACTCCTTGTTTTCACTGTTCTCGGAAGTTGTTCTCGGACGTTTGTCTCTGATCTTGCCTGGAAAAAGGGACAAGACAGGGTGGGGAAGGGGATAGGGAGAGAAACAGCCTACCAAAATATTCGGTGTTCTCAACAGTCCCTCTTTATTGTTTGCTCCACTTCCTGAGGAGAGATGGGTGGGGACCAGTTGTTAAGACCCCCATGTGAATCACTCAAAGAGAAATATCATGGACATCCCTTTTGCCCTGGCATTCTTGGCTCTTTTCCTTGGATGTTGGCTGCGATGGTCAGTGATCTTGGGACAGGACAAAATAGAGTCAGGACATAATGTGTTCTATAGACTCCAGGGATTTCAGCGGGGATGGGAGGGGACCGAGGTCAAAGAAAGCCACCATTTTGAACCTCTCCATCCCTGGTGGAAATTCCCAGATCTAGTCAAAGACCTGAGATGAGCCAGCCTGAGAAGCTAGCTCCAAAATCTCTGGTGGTAGAAGGCAGTTCGGCCCCATGGAGCAGATGCCTATGGTACATTCTCAAAGGTCGGGGGCTGAGAACATCATGAAATGACCCACCTCTCGGTGGTCTGAATCACACTCTTCACTTCCCCTCACAGAAATGCTGATGGGCTTTGACCAGGACTATGCCCGGCAGATTTAAGATCCTTATTGCCTCGGACTGATTGACACCATTCTTCCTCTTCATCCCCCAGCCAAGTTACTAGGTTTAAAAGAAAAAAAGTTGAAAATACCTGTAGGTAGGCAGATCTTCAAACCAATGTGGCCAACATTTAATTATATTAGCATTTGTTTTCACTAAAAAAGTAATCATATTACTGCCTTTCATGTCACATTAGTGAAAATGGATACCAATATGATACATATTAATATAATATGATGGGAAATTGCTAATACAATTAGACTTTCACTTTTTATTAGTCCTGGAGTGACAGCACATGTTGAAGAACAGCTCACTCTAGCGAGGCCCGGAGCAAGGAAAAACCTAGCACATGTGTCTTTCTTCCTGAAGTGGGAGAATCCTCCCCAGAGATCACTGGGTCACCTGGGAGCCACAACACTGGTCCACCTCAGCACCTCTCCAAGCTGTGAGAACGGAAAGGAAATCAGGTGGGGACGAGAGGGACAGCTTCACACCCAGGCTGAGCTGCTTGTTGTGCGTTCATTAAAATATCGTGTGACAGGATCCTGCTCGTGTCACCGGAGAGCAGATGGAATGAATATTTCATTGTCCCTTCCACAACATGGGCGAAGGCAGAGGAAGGGCTCGGGCAGGGAAGGCCCTCTCTGTATCCACTCCAATGCTGGTCTTGAGATCCAAGATGGCCCCTTGCTTTTGGCTGTTTTTTTTTTTATGGTATTTGTCAAGCGTATACTATATCCCAGACACCATACTAAGGACTGGGGTAGATTCAAGATAGTCAGATTGCACCCAGTCCCTGTCCCACATAGAGCTCATTGTCTTAATCCCTATTTTACAAGTGAGGTAACTGAGGCAAAAAACAGTTAAGTGACTTGCCCAAGGTCACACAACAGACACGTAGTGGAGCTGGGATTAGAATCCAGGTCCTGTAACTTCCATGCCTGGGCTCTTCCCACTAGGCCACTTACTTCAGATTTTCCCAGAAGTGACATTTGATGGCTTTTTTTTGCAACTGGATCTCTCCCCTTGCTCCTTCCCTCCTCCCCCGGCTATGGGATCCTCCCAATCCATCTAGGTCACTATCGAAAGGTCACCCAAAGATGACATCTACCTGCCTGCTGTGACTAAGAATGAATGACGGGCAAATACTTGTAAGCCTGGCAGTACGGGTTATACAGACTTCGTATTTGGCCAGGGAGTGGCCTTCTTTGTGGAGTTAGAGGATGCAGATGATGATTTATCAATCAGTAGTGCTTAATGGGCACCTAAGGTGGGCAGAGCACTAACATGAACTAAGCTCCTGGGATAATCATGAAGTAAGAGTCCCTGCCCTCAAGGAGCTGTGAGTCTAATGGGGAGATTGACAGACGCAAGACATTCACAGATGCTTCGGCTGTTGAAAGCAAGAATGGGGAACGATGACTAGATAAATCAGTGGAAATTAATCTAAGTCAAGAACAAGCTGTAAGTGTGCTGTGGTGAATGGCTGGAGTTGGATTGTCATGAACCAGGAAGGAGAAGCTTAATCAGAGAACATTCATTTCTAGAAGAACCTTGAAGAGGAGGAAAGCTTTGGTGTAGCGGATTGGGAGACGAATGAGGCGTGTGAGAAAGGGATAGGAAGAGGGAGAGTCAATTTTTATTAAAATGCTAGTGACTTTCCTCTGAATGCTCCCTTCGGTGGACCAACCTGAGTGGGAACACTGCTGCTCGAATGTTGAAGGTTAGAGACTGCCATGGCCCCTCTGTTCTTCTTTGGTGGGATTGTGTCTCTGAGATGACACAGTTCAGCATCCAGACCCCAGAGAGTGTCCAACTGTGATATTAAGCAGACAGTAAGACTGAATGAAAGCCACGGTTGTTGAGTCCTGTGGGGGTCAGAGCCAAACTGTGTGTTGTTGGAAGATTCCCTAAGAGCTGGCAATCCCTTCTGAGGGTAGGGAATGCTCAGTTTTTTACAGGCAGACAAACTGAAGCCTACCTAGGTACCAGCTCCCAGAATGAGCCATAAGCAATCATTGGTATGTATTGAGTGAGCACTTACTATAGGCAGAGGACTATATACTAAGTGTTTGAGAGAGTACAGTGCAACAGAGTTGGTGCGCATGTTCCTCGTGCACAATGAGCTACAGTCTAGTGGGTCCCAGGGAAGCAGCATAACCTAGTAGAAAGTTCCCTAGGAATGGGAGTAAGGACTTTTGTATGTTTTTCCAGTAAGTCCCAGAACAGCCCACAAAAACTGTGGAAAGATCATGGGACCAGGGTAGAGGAGACCGCGACTAATCCTGGCTCCACCCTTGTCTGCTGTGTGATTTAGGGCAAGTCACTTAACTCTCTCTGTGCCTCAGTTTTCTCATCTGTAAAGGGGATAAAATACCTGTTCCTCACTCCCCCTTAGACTGTGAGCCGTCTGATTACCTTGTATTTACCTTAGCAGTTAGCACAGTGCTTGGCGCATAGTGTTTAGTACATAAACCATCATCAACATCATCAGAATTTAGTTGGAGACTTTCAGTTATCTGAGCCCTGGTTCGCTCTTCCTTTTCAGACTGGCTGTCCAGCCAAGTTCTAATTGTACAGAATAAGAGCCGATGGTTCAGCGCCCACACGGCTCCAGGTCTGTTTTCTTCCATCTCGATCTCTCGTCCAGCGGCCCACATGGCTATGATACTATGAGGGGGAAGTGGACTGAAGCCAAGGACATCTTCCTGAACAAAATCCTTGCCCTTTACCAGTCGCACTCTGGGGGCTGGAAGGAAAGCCAAGGTCTGAGCCCCTTCCTGCCCGACCCCGGGGATTTTGGGCAGGGATGAGGGCTTCACGGAACAGAAACGGAAATTGAAAATTGGATGCGATGGGCAATAACCAAATTCAAACAGAGTTGGCATTTGTGCCAGTGTTCCCCAGCCAACAGAAGGGGGCAGAAACAGAGGGATTTCCTTGTCAAATACTGGCCAAGGGGCTCCATAGCGTGCGGTCCCACAGTCTCCTTCACATTGTGCTCCGGTTTGGAGCAGATGAACACTGGTCACGGTATTTTTCACAATCCTGGGGAACTCTATTGGGAACACACACACACACACACACACACACACACACACACACACACACACACACCCCCAACAGACACACAAACAGACACACATACACCCTCCTACACCGTCCCTAACCCCACCCTCAAATGAGGGAATGCGGCTGAGGAGAGACAGCCGGGCTTGTGCTAGTGAGATTTCACCACAGAGGGAGGGTCAGTGGTGGCCTGGCTTAATAAGCATCGCCAAGACCCCCACCGCCCCTGCAGAAAGACCCACAGCTGCAGACCTGGAGATTCTGCAGCTAAGGAGTGGCCGAAAAGGACTTTGGACCGTTAGATCATCCAAAACTTCTGACGACGTGGCGTGGAGGAAAAGGTCCCCATGAAGAACATTTTCCAAGTATGTGTTTTGTAAGGCTTTAAAGGCATAGAAACTCAACTCCAATCCATTTGGTCCCATTTTATCTGCCTCTTTATTCACAATGCATTTTCTAAATATACATATAAACCCGTCATGGGCAAGTTCTGTGGATTACATATTGAAATAGTTCTCACAGTTCAATCCACTATAACAAACAATACTGATTATATAGCAGAGATATATTTTGTAATTATAATGTGCTTCAAACTTCTTTGATTGACGGGTAGCATATTTAAACAGGGATGATCAAAAATTATGTTCACAGCGCTGTCCTTGTCTTCAGTTCTGTGGCACAAAAGCTTGCCTCAGTAGGTAGCAGAGACCAGTCAGCCTGACAGCTGTGCCTAGATGGGATTCAGTTTCTTCGGGGAAAGAATAAAAAAAAACAACAACAAAAAAAAAACCCCAAACCAAAACAAAACAAAACAAAAAAACCGTGGCTCTTAAATCAAAGACAATTCAGTTTGGAAAAAGATGTACCTTGTGGAAATAAATACAAAGAGGGCCCGCGGTTTCGTCAGCTGGCCGGATGAAATCAATAATGCAAAAGGTCCATCTTGCCTGTCCATTCAGTTCCTTATTTATTCTGTTGTAACGTGTCAGAGCACCTGCTTCGCAGCCCAGGCCAGTAATAAGAGCCCTTGTCGCGAGGTGTCTGGGATAGCAAAATAGTCCTGGTCTCTCTCTGCAAGCCTTCTCTGGAGTTACCTTGGCATGGTGCCTGAGGAAAGCTTGTGGATGGTTAATGTCCCTTACCTCTAGATCATATCAATCTGCAACCATTATTTTGCCAAGCGGGGACACCTGGGCTGGATGCTCTGTTTTCTTTTAATGGCCCAGGCTTTATAAAACAAAACCCACCATGAGCACGTACTTGCGTTTTCGTATCCTTCTGGAACTCCTAATGGAGTCTGGAGAGGCCCGAGGCGCTGTGAGAACCCTCTAGGAAAAAAAAATGCAGGCATTTTTTAATCATCTCTTTTGTTTACCGAGTGGTGACATTCATCCTCGAATCAAAGGGAACAGTTTCCAGGTAGAAAAGTCTCATGGTTGTTTAGTCTGCTCCCAGCTCCCAGCATCAGCCTCTTTGCCTAGACTTTGCAGCATGGCACAGGGGATACAGCACGGCCCTGGGAGTTAGAAGGTCAGGGGTTCTAATCCTGGCTCTGCCTCA
The DNA here is from genome assembly GCF_004115215.2 of Ornithorhynchus anatinus. Classification (NCBI taxonomy): domain Eukaryota; kingdom Metazoa; phylum Chordata; class Mammalia; order Monotremata; family Ornithorhynchidae; genus Ornithorhynchus; species Ornithorhynchus anatinus. The sequence continues at coordinate 54,605,555 of NC_041736.1, forward strand.
TGTCTGCTGTGTGACCTTGGGCAAGTCACTTCACTTCTCTGGGCCTCACTTACCTCATCTGTAAAACGGGGATTGAGACTGTGAGCCCCATGAGGGGCAGGGATTGTTTCCTACCCGATTTACTTGTATCCACCCCAGTGCTTAGAATAGTGCTTGACTCATAGTATGTGCTTAACAAATTCCACCATTATTATTATTAGAGGAGTAAGTGGTGAAAATGAATTTGGGGACTTGGGAGGTGAGGAATTGGGTGGGGGGCTTTTAAAAGCAGATGATCCTTTTGGAGTTTTGATACATTATGAAGATGATCAAGTCAGGCAGCATCTAATAACAGGATGAGTGTGAATTTCAACGAGGCTAATGGGCTCTTTTTCTGCAATTTCCACTTAACCTGTGTTTGACAGGACACAAAATGCTGTCCTGAAGCTGCTTTGGATACTCGATCACTTAATTAGATTTAAAGTTGCGGCCATTAACCGACACCAGGATGCCCCGGGTATACGTTGAAAGCATCTTCTCTGTGGAAAATGATCTGTCATCATATCTAGAGAAAAATCCTTCCTGCTAGAAATCCAGGCCCAAACTCAGAGTGATATTCTGTACGAGGAACATCTGAGACCCAAGTAGTTGAGCTGGGAACAGAACTTGTTTTTCTAAACAGATTTTTCTTTTTTGGTTCTATTCAGAACTGTGCTTCTGAAATATTATCTATCATAAAAAACATGACGTGAATTTACTATGGCAGTCAGCTGCAATTTTTAAATACAGTAGCAAGGTTGATGAGGGTGCCGTTTGCCTTCCTGAAGAGGCCAGGGAAAAGAGAGAGGAGGGGGAAGGAGAAGAAAGATGTGCCGTGTAGCATCAGGAAAAACTGTTCCAAATTCTGTTGGGGATGCAAACAGGCCCCAAATCTGTCTCAGGGAACAGTTCATTGGGAAATATTTAAAGCAGAAGCTATTCCTGCAAGAAGCCTCAGCATTTCTTCATCATCCGTTAGACTGTAGGCTCCCTGAGGACAGGAAGCATGCCTTCTAACTCTTGGTGTAATGTTTATGTCATTTGTTAAGTGCTTAATGTGTGCCCCATGCTGTAATAAAAGCAGGGGTGGAAACAGGATAATTAGGTAGGAAACAGTCTCTGTCCCACAGGGAACCCGGGCAGGGATTGTCTCTCTTTATTGCTTATTGTATTTTTCAAGCACTTAGTACAGTGCTCTGCACACAGTAAGTGCTCAATAAATATGATTTAATGAATGAATTCTAAGTGGGAGGGAGAACAGGGGTTGAATCCCCATTTTGCAGATTGGAGAAATTGAAACCCAGAGAGGTTAAGTGACTTGCCCTAGGTCACACAGCCGGAAAGGGTCAGAGCAGGGATTAGAACAGAGATCCTAGGATTCCCAGGCCCCTGTCCTTCAAAGAGCCATGTCAGTGGGTCGGGATGGAGAATGGGGGGTCAAAATGGGGAGGGGGGGCAAAGAAGTCAGCAGACAGAAAGGAGACCCTTGCTCACTCACACCAGCTTCTCGAGCTGTCGTACTTTCCCAAGCACTTAGGGCAATGCTCTGTACACAGTGGCTCATCAGTGGCATTTATTGAGTGCTTTCTGCATGCAGATCACTGTACTAAGCGCTTGGGAGATTGCCATCCAGTAGAATGGGAAAACATGTTCCTTGCCCAAAAGTAACTTACAGTGTGAAAAGGGAGACAGACATTAGAATTAGTAGGTGCTCAATAAGTACTATTTAGGAATTGATTATGGGACTGTGTTAAAAACTCGGAATCTTGGCAGTTAAAGGAAACCAGTATCATAATGGTTTTAACTCCTGTTAAACCAGAGCTTTTATTCAGCAGGCACTTGGTTTCAGAATGGAGGGCAACTGGAATCCAACGGAAGTGGCTGGCCAATATAACGAAGCTGGTTGAGAAGGAACTGCCCTGTTACCTCAAACCTCTGAGCCTGACAGTGAAAAGATATCCTTATCCTCTCTTGAAAACTAGGGCCTGGATATTTTACCAGTCAACTAATAAATGGATTGATGTTTAAGGAGGCGAAGCTCACAGGAATATTTACAACCTGTTTCCACAGTATAAACTCTCTGCACATTCCTTTGGCACCAACCACGAGCACACTCTATGAATAAAAACGATAGTCGATGTGATGACTCTCCCTTATTATCGTTATCGTACTGATATTCTACACCCCTGAACTTCCTAATCCCGTTTGGTTTCTCTTCCCCACATCTGACCGTCACAATTTTCCAGTCAGACATTCTTTTGGCAACACCACGCCCCTTCGTGCTGACCCCTATCTTCAGGTTTCCGTGATGTTCTTTCATGTGGTGATTCCAGGTTAACCAGAGAAGAGGTTTTCATCCCCGTATGGTCCCTCTACTGGGAGAAATGGAAACACTCAGACCAATCTCTTCCGCAGACTGTGCTGCAGAAATTTGCTTTGAGTGATCTTTGAAATTCTATATGCGTCTCGGCACGGGACGCCATAGAGCGAGGCAATCTAAACAAACGCAAATTTCCCATATGGTTTCTATAGATTCTCATAGGGCAGAAGACATAAATTTAAAGGCTCATTTTCAAAGAGCCGGGCAAAGGGGTATTCTGGCTCAGTTTACGCCCCTCTGAACAGATGCCCGAAGATCACTCTGCGTGGGCAGAAGTAGAGCTGCACATTCGACCTGGGAAATGACTTATCAAAAAATGTTACCTGCAGAAGCAATAGCTGACGCTGAACAGCTGTTTTCCATTGCTCCTGAGAACAGTGCACAAGGAATTGGACTTAATATACAGTGGTAGGGATTCAGGTTATATCAAAGAAAGAATATCCTGGCCATGGATGATTTTCCAAGACTGGCTGTAGGTTCTCCATCCTCAGGTTGATCTATTAATCAATCAATCAATCAATCAGTCAATCAATCAATCAATTATATTGTTGAAAAGCAGGTTAGCTGTTCGCCAAGCAGAAACTCCTGACCAATGGCTTTAAGGCGTGCCATAAGCGAACCCATCTGCTCTCTCCTCCCACTGCCCCCCAACTCGCACTCTTTGTTCCTCCACAGCATCTCAGTGAGTCTGGTTCTCAATTCTCCCACCTCCGACCTCCTGCTCATGGAATTCTGCCTGGAATTCCCTCCCCCTTCAAATCTGCTGGACCGCTGCTCTCCTCAATTCAAGGCCCTCCTGGAACCCCAACTCCTCCAGGAAGCCTTCCCTAATTTAGCTCTACCCACCCAGGCCAGATTCACCCAACATCCACACCCAACATTTATATTTATTCTCCTACCCTTAACACTCTTGTCAAATCACGATTGACATTAACATGTGTTTATTCATTTATCTCTGTAACCTTCCACACTTCTCCTATCAGCAGCTCTAGCCTGGTTCCTCTCCCTTCCACTATTTGGGATTGGTTTGTATCTGACTCCCTCCCCCATTAGGCTGTAACCATTTCATTTGTTGGCCCTAGTTGGCCCTCAATAGATACTATCGATTAGATTGATTAATGAAGTTGTGGGCCTTGGGTAGAAGAGTAAAGCTGAGTATCCACTATAGAGTTGGTCTGTGTGGCTTCAGTCTTCTGTGGGGGTGAGGGAGTGGAAAAGGTGACCTCTGAAAGCCCCTCTTCTCTTTCTTTAAAATGGGTTTTCATCATTTTGCATATGCTAGTAGTTGAGCAGTTCCTCCTGTTTGTCATTTATTTTACTTCTGGCTTCCCTGCTAGACAGATAATTCCTTGCGGACAGATCTTCCTCTATTGTGCTCTCCTAAAGGTCTAATACAGTGCTTTGAATGCAACGATGCTCAATAAATGTAATTGATTGGTCGATCGATCAGCTGATTGAAAGAAAGAGTGGTTTCCAGTCCTTACCTTGGACAGACATGAAGATGTGGATTTAGCTTGGTGGGGCATTCTTACTGAGAGATGGATAAGAAGTTATCACTTCTGAGGTGGTTTCCCATTGCACTGGAGTTTATTAATCTCCTTCCAATCAATCATTGGTATCTATTGAGCACTTACTGTGTATAAAGCACTATACTAAGTGCTTGGGGGAGTAAAATGAAGATAGTAGACATGATCTCTGCTCTCAAGGAACTTACTATCTAGCGGAACAACCACTTTCCTGGTCAGCTTTCAAAATATGGCAGATTTGTTGGTTATTTTTGCAACAGTTTAAGCTCAGTCCTGCATGAAGGGAGGCAGATGGAGGAGTGATTTCTCAGGATTTCTTCTATCCTCGGTAGTCGTGGTACTAAGGGCTTTGGTATTCGGTATTCACTTCCTCCTCCAGTACTTGTGTACATATTTTTATGACTTCCTCTGCTCTGTAATTTATTTTAGTGTCTATCTCCCTCCTCAGATTGAAAACTCCTTGGGGACAAGGAGTCTACTAAGCTGTTCTACTCTCCCAAGCACTTAGTAGAGTATTCCACACACAGATGGCACTGAATAAGTAATAGTAATATCATTTATTGAGCACCACTGTGTGCAATGCGCTATACTAAATTCTTGGAAAAATATAAAATGAATCAGTGATACATTCCCTGCCCACAAGGATCTTACACTCTACTGTGAAATCTAGGGGTGAAAATATTTACAAACTGAGTAATAAAAATAAGTGTACAATTGAATATAATTATATGCATGAAGAGTTTCTGCATCTATGGCTCATGTGTTTGTAAAATATGCACAAACATAAAGACTTTGTATAATCTATGCAATTTATAGGATCGATAAAAGCTGCTAACCTGTATATGTGAAAAATATATACATTATACATGCAGGGGATGATGTAAACCAATTTTCGAAGTGGAGGGTGTGGCGTGAGTGACTTGATAAATAGAGAATTCTATGCCTTTACTCATGATTTCCCTTACTTTGGTTGTTGACATTTTCAACCTCCAATCTGTTTCCTCCAGAGTCACCAGTGTGTCTTGGACTATGAAAATGCAGATTTTTCTTTGAATTGTCAGGGAATCATATGGACCTGGCAGGGATAGAGAGAAAAGTTAATTGGTGTCTCAAAATCAGTACTTAGAAGATGGCTGACTGGTCACACACACTCTCTCTCTCTCTCTCTCTCTTACACTTTAATTTGGAGTTATGCACTAAAGCAACTATCAGTACTTTCTTGCCTGGAAGTCAGTTCTCTTCAGCCTCTTACCCTTACCACTAAGTTCACTTTCTGGATTGGCTATTTCAAGTTACTGAAGCCTAGGAAGAATGAGTGCAGTTGGTTGAAGGCTTAATATTATTCTTGGTTTGTCTCTTGACCCATTTTGTGACCTTAGTCAGGTCACCTACCCTCTCCGTGTCTCAGTTTTTCTCAGAAATAAAAAGTTGACTTCCTTATCTAATTCCCAGAATAGGTAAAGCCAGCATTATTTTCTCTGGAAGGAAGTACCCTTGAATTGTGGCTGTTCTGCTCTATGTCTGGAGGGAGGACCCGACTGGAGAGAAGTCTGAGTATGAAGAGTCACGCAACAGCTCATCGATGGTGTCAAGGACAGGTTGGGTCTTTCCAGAATGGCCTCCTTCCAGTTCCCTTACCCTTGTCTACATGTTTATTCTCTTAGGTGACTGTACTGTTCATTGCTGACCTACCCCACTCCCTTCTTTCCAGAGGCATAGGACCCTGCTCCCTTGCATGATAATAATAATTATTATTATTTGTTAAACACTTATTATGTGCCCAGTCACTGTACTAAGCGCTGGGGGGATACAAGCAAATCAGATTGGACAAGTCCCTGTCCCACATTGGACTCACAGTCTCAATCCGCATTTTACACGTGAAGTAACTGAGGGACTGAGAAGTAAAGTGACTTGTCCAAAGTCACACAACAGACAAATGGTGGAGCTGAGATTAGAGTCCAAGACCTTCTGACTCCCAGGCCTGTGCTCTATCCACTATGCCATGCTGCTCCTCAACATTACTATGGAAAAAAAATATTCTGGGGGAATTGAGTCCTTTTGGGACTCAATATTGTATTTTTGTCCATCCATTCATCAATCAGTCAGTCAATCATTTGTACTGAGCACTTACAGTGAACAGAGAAATGTACTAAGATCTTGAGAGAGTCCAGTATGAGAAGGTGTGAGCTCTTATGCTCAAGAAGCTTGCAGTCTAGTACATTTCCCCCTCTAGACTGTAAAGTTATTGTCGGCAGGGATTGTGTCTGTTACAATGTACTCTTCCAAGTGCTTAGTACAGTGCTCTGTGCACGGAAACTGCTCAATAAATATGATTGATTGATTTCTATCACTATTGTTTGCCTCCTTCCCCAAAGTGCTTAGTATAGTGCTCTGCACACAGTAAGCACTCAGTAAATACGACCGAATGAATATTGTAAGGATCAGAAACAAAAGAGGGAGACGACCCTCGAACCCTTTATTTCCACCATCGGCCATGTAGACCACTTTCTCTCTCCCGATCTTCAAAGCCTAACTAAAATCACATCTTCTCTATGGGGAAGACCTGACTAACCTCTCATTTCCCTGTGCAATTCCCCCACTCCCCAACTACTGTACCACCTATACCCTCGAGTCTTCACCCCCCTAAACACTTTGATACCTCACCGCTTCCCCACGTAGTACTTAGGTGCAGATCTTTATACTTGGGGACTTCCCCTTACCTGTAGTTTAATTCAGCGTCCCCTTCCCTCTGGAGATTATGATAACCATGAGGCCGGAGGCTGTATCCACGCACTCTATTGCACCTTCCTAAGCACTTAGTACAGTCCTCTGGAGAAATAATAGTTGTGGTATTTATTCAGCACTTACTCTGTGTCAAGCACTGTAATTAGTGCTGGGGTAGGTACAAAATAATCGCCTTGGACATAGTCTCTGTCCTACATGGGGCTCACAAGCATTCACTAAATGCTATTGATTGCTTCTCTCTTTATCTCGGGGATAGGGCGTTTGGAGGTGCTTCCTTCAACCAAACGTTCCCAGAATGAAATCACGTCAGGGCCTGGACTGATTGAGAATGTTGCCTCTGAATAGCCGGTTTTAGAAAGTGGAGAGGAAGTAGAAACGGGGGCTGTCACGAGTCCTGTTTGGCATCTGTCGCTACAGCATTTTGACACTGCCCACACTGTATTCACGAGCTATCTCTGGAACCAGAGAAATATTCAAGAACCAATCCTGTCATTAATGAAGCCGTTGGCAGTCAGATGTCCAGTCCAAATCTTCAGTGCTGCATGGCAGCAGCTTTGACGGAGAAGCTACTGTCCGTGGAGCTCGCAACCAGGCACCGGGGAACGGAGGGAGAAAGGCACACGGCGGAGTTCTCGTCCTGTCACTCCTTGAGGATGGGGACCCTGCCTTCTAACACCTAATGCTGTCTCCCAAGTGCTCTCTATACACTGTTCTGCACTCTGCAGGCCTTCCAAGACACACATCCTAAGACTGCAGCTTGGAATTCCATTCTCCAAAGAGATTATAGGCTTCCCGACTGATTGTAAGTGACTTGAGGGTGGAGAAAAGCCAACCTACTGTGTCTATAGCCTCCCAAGCTTTATTTGTCATTTTGCCTAAGCAGGAGGTGGACACAAACAAAGAATGAATCACCAGTTTGCTCATTTGCGGGCCTTCAGGCTGAGTATGAAAACCCCACAGCTTTGAGGCTTTGATGCTTGAAGCCCCAGATTCTTTTCAAATGGGGTAATACCCACCGATAGCCTTGTGGAGGGTCCAAAAAGAAGAGGCAAAGAGGAGCAAAAAGTTCTTGTTTAGTGTCAAACAATCCATGATATTTACTGAGCGCTTCCTGTGGGTAGAGCACTAAACTGAGCGCTTGGGAGAGTAGAGAATAATAGAGTTGAGAGACATCCAACAATAATACTTTTTGGATGCTTACTGTGTGCCGAACACTGTACTAAGCCCTTGGGAGAGAACGCTATCACAGAGCTGGTATACACGTTCCCTACCCACAAGGAGTTGACAGTCTAGAGGGTGAGACAGATAAAATAAATTACAGATAGAAGGAAGGGGAGACATTGAACTTGTAATAATAATAATAATTAGGGAAGCAGCATGGCCTAGTAGCAAGAACACAGGCTTGAGAGTCAGAGGATGTGGGTCTAATCCCGGCTCTGCCACTTGTCTGCTGTGGGACCTTGGGCAAGTCACTTAACTTCTCTGGGCCTCAGTTACCTCATCTGTAAAATGGGAATTAAGACCATGAGCCCCATTTGGGACAGGGACTCTGTCAAACTAGATTACCTTGGATCTACCCCGGCACTTAGAGCAGCGTTAAGCACATAGTAAGCACTTAAATACCGTAATTACTCAATATTATTATTTGTTAAGTCCTTACTATGTGCCAGCCACTGTACCGTACAAGCGGCAGATGCTGGATTAGAACCCGTGACTTTATAATGATAATAATGTTGGTATTTGTTAAGTGCTTACTATGTGCAGAGCACTGTTCTAAGTGCTGAGGTAGATACAGGGTAATCAGGTTGTCCCACACAAGGCTCACAGTCTTAATCCCCATTTTACAGATGAGGGATCTGAGGCACAGAGAAGTTAAGTGACCTGTCCACAGTCACCCAGCTGCCAAGTGGCAGAGCCAGGATTCGAACCCATGTCCTCTGACTCCCAAGCCCGTGCTCTTTCCACTGAGCCATGCTGCTTCTTTATGACTCCCAGCCCCATGTTCTATCCTCTACACCATGCCGCTTCTACAAGTAGAAGCGTACACAAGTTCTAGGGACTTGAGGTGGGGTGAAGAATGGGTTGGAATTCATGAACACCCCCGTCCCCAACTCAGAAAGAATAGCTTGGCCCTCAACCTGATTATCAAGCCTCTACTCTTTATCTCTGATTTTGTTTTGTTTTTTTCTCTCTCCCTGCACCACCCCTTTTGGGTGGTCAAATACAGTAAAGTTGCTTTGAACTTTTTTCCATCATTTAGCAACTTTCAAATGGAAAAAATATTTGGGTCTTGTCATTTTGTGAGCGTGTTGTGAGTGTGTATGAGTGTGAGTATGTGTGTGTGTGTGTGTGTCTCCTTTCTGTTTGCTAAACAGTAATTGCAGATCTTTCCCGCCACCTTTAATACTCCCAGCTAATTATCCTGAAATAAATCTCTTTCAAGTCTGCATGCCAGCAGTTGTGGGATATGAGCTTCTCTTTCAGCTCTCGGCTGGCTGTCAGTCAAATGGGTCTCAGCTGCAGCTTCGGAATGATGAGAATTAGTCTCCTGCTGGGATGGCTCTCCCCAGTTCCCCACTTCCAGCCACAGCTCCCAGCGCTGCCCCACGCTTCTACCTGTTAGCCTAATCTGGGATTTTCTTTTGCTAACGCTGTTATTTTGAAAAGAGGCCGAGGATTCCTGGGAGAAAGACACTCAGTTAACCTTCTCCTAATTGCCATTCAGGATTGGTGAGGGGAGGAGGGAGGGAGAGGATCTGGGGGTGCTGAGGAAGCAAGGGCCAGGCCTGCAATTCGATGTCAATCTTGCCTGAAAGTTGTGCACGCGTGTTGTAGGCATGCATCACCCAGGCACCCGTGAGGGTATACACTGAGCACACACGCACCCTCCCCTTTGTGCGCACGGACGCATACTCGGTAAAGGGTCGGACCTCTCGATGAGGGGGGCTGTCGAAAGATCTCGGTCTCGTCAGTGTCCAAAAAGGCTACAGTCTTTAAGACCCTTTGCGGTCGGCACGCAGTGTTTTCTTGCCCTCTGCCAACCGGTTGAGGCCAGGTTGAGCACCCTTCCATCCCCAAAAGATGGCTCTTAAATGGCACAGAGCCTCAGAGAAGCTTGGTGGATCCCGCCCCCGGAAGTCACAGTGTAGATTGATTTGGCAAAACCTGAAGACCGAGAATAGACCTTGTGTTCCTTTGAGCGGAGAAAGGGGAAGGGCCATTTCTAAGTGGCTTTCTGCTCGGTCTGGCCCCACAGAGGCCCATTATCACTGAGGTGAGCGGCTCTGAAGGCAGGCGGGAGGCAGGAGCCGTGCTTAAGAGCCCGGTTTATCAGAGCTCTTACCGCGTTAGGTTCTTCCTTCTGGCCTCTGGCCTGGCCTTGGCGGTGAGGCCTGTGTCCAGGTGGCTTGAAAACGGTCAATCACCTTGCCCCCTCCTACCTCAGCTTGCTGCTCTCTTACTCCAACCCAGTCCGCACACTTTGCTCCTCTAATGCCAACCTCACTGCACCTCGATCTCGTCTACCTTGCCATTGACCTCTCACCTACATCTTGCTTCTGGTCTGGAACGCCCTCCCTCCTCACATCTGACAGACAATTATTCTCCTTACTGAAGGTACATCTCTTCCAAGAAGCCTTCCCTAACTAAGCCCTCTTTTCCTTTTCTTCAATTCCCTTCTGTGTCGCCTTGACTTGCTCCCTTTTTTCGCGCCTCCTCCCAGCCCCACAGCACTTACGTATATATCTGTAATTGATTTATTGATATTATTGTTTGTCCCCCTGCTGCCACAGACTGTAAGCTTGTTGTGGTCAGGAAACATGTCTATTGTTATATTGTACTCTCCCAAGAACTTTATATACCGCTCGTACTCATAGTAAGCGTTCAATAAATACAACTGACCAATTGCCTGCCCAGAACGGGGGCTTGGTCCCTTCTGGGTCGATGTCGGCCGTGGACGACGGAACCGGCCTTTACTTGTCCTGGATCGGACTCGTTCTTAATCGGGTCTCCTGTTTCTGACTCTGGTGTGCCGTGGAGAATTAATTCTATTAACTGCCAGAGGAATCCCTCACAGCTGAATTCCAGCCCCTACGTTCTGTAAATCATTTTCCCGCTGCTTGCCATGACAGTTATGCAAGTGACCTTTTGATTTCACAATTTTTTTTTATTTATGACATTGTAATCCACTCCACGGCAATGCATCATACTAAGATTGCGAAATCACCAGGGATACCCGAGAGGGAGTTGAAAAAAAAAAATCATCAATGAAAACAATATGAAAGCAAACTTTCTGGGAAGGACTCTGAAAACAGTATTTACATACAGTAAGCGCTGTGAGCTCTTCAGACCTATTTCTGGCCATTTTCTTTGGAAATGGGAGTGTGATAATGAGAGGGTTTTTTTTTCTTCCTTCTTTTGTCCATAAAGACTGGGCGCTTTACCAATTTAGCGGCCTTTCACCCTCAAGGAGGCTGGATCACTCTGGTGCCATCCCAGCCTGTAGAAAGGAGATGCAGAAGGTCAAATCCTGTCCAAGACAATGACCAGAAAGGAACTGGGTTTCACTCTGTATGAAGAAATACCACTGAGAAATTCATTCACTCATTCATTCAATAGTATTTATTGAGCGCTTACTATGTGCAGAGCATTGTACTAAGCACTTGGAATGAACAAATCGGTAACAGATAGAGACAGTCCCTGCCCTATGACGGGCTTACAGTCTAATCGGGGGAGACGGACAGACAAGAACAATAGCAATAAATAGACTCAAGGGGATGCACATCTCATTAAGACAATAGCAAATAGAATCAAGGTGATGTACATCTCATTAACAAAATAAACAGGGTAATGAAAATATATACAGTTGAGCGGACGAGTACAGTGCTGAGGGGATGGGAAGGGAGAGGGAGAGGAGCAGAGGGAAAGGGGGGAAAAGAGGGTTTAGCGGTGGAGAGGTGAAGTGGGGGGTAGAGGGAGCAGAGGGAAAAGGGGAGCTCAATCTGGGAGGGCCTCTTGGAGGAGGTGAGCTTTAAGTAGGGTTTTAAAGAGGGGAAGAGAATCAGTTTGGCGGAGGTGAGGAGGGAGGGCGTTCCAGGACCGTGGGAGGACGTGGCCCAGGGGTCGACGGCGGGAGAGGCGAGAACGGGGGACGGTGAGGAGGTGGGCGGCAGAGGAGTGGAGCGTACGGGGTGGGCAGTGGAAAGAGATAAGGGAGGAGAGGTAGGAGGGGGCAAGGTGATGGAGAGCCTCGAAGCCTAGAGTGAGAAGTTTGAGTTGGGGGTGGCCAGTGTCTGTTTCACTGGCGGTGGTGGTTGAGATTCTGAAATGTTTAAAGATTGGGGCTCTTATATAATGTGCCTCAGAGAGGCAGCTTAGCTTGGTGGAAAGAGCCCAGGACAGGGAGTCAGGAAGCCTGGGTTCGAGTTCCAGCTTAGGAACTAGCCTGCTGTGTGACCTTGGGCATTCCACCTAACCTCTCTGAGTCTCAATCTCCTGATCTGTCAGATGAAAATCTGATAGATTCTGTGCTCTGTGAGGGACAGGGACTGTGTCCAATCTGCTAACCTTATATTTACACTAGTATGTAGCACAAAGTAAGCTTTTCCTAAATGCTATTAATAATGATATTAATAATAATATTATTCCCTAGGACTTACTATTGTGCTATGAATATTCAGTGATGCTCTCCAAAGCAGTAGGACTTCTTTAAGAATAAACTGGTGCTTGGCTGCTTTTCTGAAGGCAGGGGATGAATAAAGTGACCCCTTTTATCCCTGTATTTTTATGCAAGTTCCAAGCATCCTAACATCCAGGCAGTGGATCCTTAGGTCTTTTGGAAGAAGTGTCCAATCTCTGTTACCTCAGCAACAGACCTGGAACAGCATCCATTGGCAGGGTGAGGATCAGAGGTTACCTAGGCTTGGGTTGAAGTGGTGGATGTAAAATGTGCTGTTATTTGATGCTTAAACTGGGGGAAGCAACAGACCTGGAACAGCATCCATTGGCAGGGTGAGGATCAGAGGTTACCTAGGCTTGGGCTGAAGTGGTGGATGTAGGATGTGCTGTTATTTGATGCTTAAACTGGGGGAAGCTCAGTAATGATGGGAACTCCAGCTTTTTTTCTCCCTTATGTCCGTGTCCTGATAAATGGGAAACAGATATCGTCGAAAAACAGACCAAGCTCTACATAATGTTCTAACAAGATTATTGTGGAAGAGTGATATTTAGTAAACACTTTTTATGTGCAAACACTGCACTAGGCACCGGGGTAGATACAAGATATTTCGGAGGTACATAGACCTTGATCCACATGGGGTCCACAGTCTAAGTGGGAGAGAGAACAGGTACTGAATCCTCATTTTACAGATGAGGAAACTGAGGCTCAGAGAAGTGATGTGACTTGACCAAGGTCACACAGCAACGAGTGGTGGAGCTGGGATTAGAACCTAGGTGTTTTCATTTTTTGGTTTATGGTATTGGTTAAGCACTTATGTGTCAGACACTGTACTAAGCGCTGGGGTAGATATTAACTAATCAGTTTGGACACAGACTATGTCCCTCATGGGGCTCAGAGTTTTCATCCCCATTTTGCAGGTGAGGCAATTGAGGCATAGACAAGTTAAATGACTTGCCAAATGTTACACAGCAGACAAATGGCAGATCTGGGATTAGAACCCAGGCCCTCTGATTCCCAGGCCTGTGCTCTAGGCCACACCCCTTCTCTAATCGGAGGACCACTAGAGGCCATGGTACATCCCTTTGACTTCAAGCACTCAATCCACTAGGTGGCCATTTTGTCCTTAGAGGACAGCAATATTATTATTATTATTATAATTGAGTGAAATGTACAGGTCAGGTTGCAGCATGAGATGAGCTAGGTAAGTTAGGAGGGGGAGAGCTAACCGAGTGCCTTAGAAGCGGGTAAGGAATGAGGCAGAATCAGCTTTTCATACTGGGAAAACAGGTCGAGCAACCCATTAGCCAAAGTGACAGAGCCTTGTCCTATCCTGGCCCCGGATATCCAGCCTCTCTTCTCTCTAGCCTGACACCAGGCAGGGCCTGGGTCACTGGGGACAGTGGTGCTCCTGGTTTCCAATTTCATGGGCTATTCAGGGCCCAGAGACAAGCCCGTCATTGTCCTCTGGTGTCGAGGGGGGGGAGGGAGGAAGCCCTGCTGCCCAAAGGGATGGCCCAAAAGCCAGTGGACACTCATTTTTCTCACTATAACTCTCTGCCCATTTGTGATGAGCTATGTATTATCAATCAATCCGTCATATTTATTGAGCGCTTACTGTGCGCAGAACATTGTACTAAGAGCCGGGAAGAGTATAATATAACAAGTTGGTCATTTATTATGTTGGATTCTCCCAGATTTTGAAGAGGGTGTAAATTCAGCTGACTGGGAATCAGAAAAATACTACTTTATTACCACTACCACTGCTAGTCGTATTTGCTAAATCTTACTTTGCGCCAGACACTTTGCTAAACACTGGGGTAGCTATAATATAAGCAGAACAGACATAGTTCCTTTCCCCCATGGGTTCATGCCACCATTCTATTAATAGTATTGATAAAAATAATAAGCACTTACTGTGTGTCAAGCACTAAGTGTGAAAAAACTGCTCTAGCTTATTATAGTCCTACCCAAAAGATTCTAGGTATGAGATTTAGTTGCATGTTTTCTTTTTACGAGGGCTTACACAACCATCAAAATACGGGGGCATCCAGATGGTGAGGAAGCTGATTATCGCTTATGGATCGTCAGTCCCGACGTAACACTGGGCCACGCCCAGAATTTGACTTCTGGTTTCCTTTGTACAAGCATCTGGTAAGAAGGGACATAAAATGGCAATACCACAGTGAAGAAGTGAGACTAAAGTCTCATTCATTCTCTACCTCTGTCTGCCTGGCTCGACCCTCTCGCCCTACCCCACCCCCACCCCTTTCTTCAGAGCCAAAGGCGACACAGTGTCACCACCCTGGTGCTGTGTGACCCTCAGCTCTCCCCTCACTGGCGTCTATCAGCTAGTTAGCAACCGGCGATATTTCTTGCAGAGCTGGTTTCTTTGCGTTAAGAGCTGCCGGTTGCCATTGCTCAAAAGCCGGCCCCGTCTCTTCCCACCTCTCGCCCGTCTGGCTCCCCACCATCCTGGCTCCCTCTAGACTGTAAGCCCATCGTGGACAGGGAGTGAGTCTGTTTATTGTTCTATTATACCCTCCCAAGCACTTAATACGGTGTTCTGCACCCAGTAAATGCTCAGAAAATACGGTTGAATTGAATTCTCAGCAGTCAGTACTTCCGCTTCCCTTTTCGGGGTCCCCTCCGTTAGTTCGGAGAGCTTTTCTGCCTGGGGCACCCCAGTTTAGGAGAGTTGGCAGTGGTACTTAGCCCTCACTATGTAAGACTGACTTCTCAATGCCTGTTACTCTTGGATTTCTCTTGGGTTGCATTTATCGGTATGGACTCCAACATGCTTCTCAGCGTTTCACTGGCATGGTCATTAGCTGGGGATTCTCTCGGGTTTGGTGGGCTGCTGGATGAGTGTGCTCTTTAAAGGGTACCGTTTTCTGCTCCATGAAGACCTGTAGGTGCTGCAGTGTATCTAATCATTATTACTATTATTACTATTATATTTATTGAACACTTCCGTTGTTCCAAAGTACTTTGCTAAGCCTGGGGAAGCTATAGCTAATCAGATCAAATACTATCTGTCCTATCTGGGGATCCCAACAGTCTCCTCATTTTACAGACGAGGACCCTGAGGCTCAGAAAGGTTAAATGACTTGTCCGAAGTCACACAGTAGGTCTGTAGCAAAGTCGGGATTAGAATCTGGGGTCTCGACCCCTACCGGCCCCAAGTTCTTTCCTGTAGGCCGTGCTGCCTCCAAATAACATGACTGGCTATCGGGCCACTCTACTTCTCTTTTCTGTCAGCGCAGAAATAGGAAAGTATGGCCTGAGCTATTATTACAGTTGGAAGGAAGATAAAAAACGAACAGGAATGTTGTTGATTTGTTAAAATTCACAAGCTGTCCCTGTGACGAAGCTGATGCGTTGTGGGGAGTGAGCTGGGTGTGAAGGCAGCAAATTGAGGTTTCTTGCAAAACATCTGGTGGATTTGACTCTTATCTTTCTCCACACGAGGTAAAACGCGCGCACATACATACACTCTCACACACACACACACACACAAACTTGTGCGGTTATGCTGACCACGTTACAAAAATAGACATCTGGTTAAAAGGATTTCCAATACAAGTACTCACAATACAAGCTCTCACTTTCAGTCTAAAAAGCTACTTTAGGCACATTTTGCATGAAAATCTATTCAGTAGAGTGCTTAATACAATTCTGGGGCTTAACATAATTTCAGAAATCCTCATGTGACCGATGAGAAAGCATCCAGTGCTTAGAACAGTGCTTGGAACATAGTAACTGCTTAACAAATACCATAATAATTATTCATATTATTATTATTAATCCACTTGGCTCTCATTTAATTGCATTTTCATGCAAGCTAGAGTAGTGCCGCTCATCACACATTGCCCATAATCATTCGTCATGTGAGAGAGTCAGAGTTGGAATAAGGGTTCATCGGGGGTTGGGGGTGGATGGGGTTGGGTTAACCATGGTTGAGTAAAGTCCTGAAGACCCATCCAGGGATTCACTCGGCTCCAAAGGAGGTATGTGGTGGGAGCTTTCTCTCTGTTCATCCCTCTTTGCTTAATTAGGGAGTAGCAGCAACAGAAACAATAAGTATAATGACAATTGATCAATCAATCTACGGTATTTATCTAGCACTTACTATGTGCAGAGCACTGGACTGACCACTTGGAAGAGTACAGTATAACAGAGTAAGCAGACTCGCCCATAATGAACTTACAGTGTAGAGGGGGAGACAGGCATTAATATCAATAAACAAATAATTCATAATATACAGTGTAAAAGTTTTTGTCAAGCACTGTGACTAAATCAAATTCAATCACTCCTCTAGGCTGTAAACTCACTGGGCAGGAAACTTGTCTGCTAATACTGTCGTACTTTCCCAAGTGCTTAGGACAGTGTTCCAAACATAGTAAGTGCTCAATAAATCCCATCAACTGATTGCAGTTGTATTTGCATCCTTTCTTTGCCCTGTGAATATTTGAGGTACCCTCCCTTAGCCAGCCTCGTGGAACTTATGTGCATATCCATGATTTATTTATTTATATTAATGCCTGTTTCCTCCTTTAGACTTTAAGCCAGCTGTGGGCAGGGAACTCTGTTATGATACTCCCCCAAGGGCTTAATACAGTGCTCTGCACACAGTAAGCATTTAATAATTATGATTGATTGACTATGTGCTAAACACTGGTAGATTCAGAAAAGTAGCATGGCCTAGTGGAAAGAATAGGAGCCTGGAAGTCAAAAGACCCGGCTTCTAATCCCTACTCCACCACCTGCCTGCTGTGTGACCTTAGGGAAAGAATAATAATAATAATTGTGGTATTTAGGTGCTTACTATGTGGCAAGCACTCTATTAGGTTCTGGGGTGAGTCATACTCCTGTTCCTCATGGGGACGCCCACTCAATTTCTCTGTGGCTCGGTGTTCCGTTTCGTAAAATGGGTGTCAAATACTTGGTCTACTTTTCCCTTAGACTTCCAACCTGTTCATCTTTTATCTATCCCAGCACTTGGCACGTGGTAAAGCGCTTAAAAAACATCACAATTATCATTAGGCCATCTGACACAGTCCCTGACCCATGTAGGCCTCACAGTCTAAGAAGTAAAGAGCGTAGGAGGGCTTGGGCAGACTTGAGTATCTGCCGTGTATGTTCTCTCCCTCCTAGAACACATTGGCAGAAGCGACAATGAGAGTGTGTGTGCGTGTGTGTGTTTCTGGTGTGGGGAATGTTGTGTGGGTAGTGTGTGATGTTTGGGGAAGAGGGAGGAAGAAGAAGAGAGTGCTGGGTGGAGGAACATTCCCAATTCCTGCGGCTGCAGAATCTCACGTTCTACTGACAGATTCAGTGGAGTGGAGAGGTCCGGAAGAACCTTGTAGGATCTGGGCTCCCAAGTGGACCTGGGCATTTCAGCTTTGCCATCTGTAGTGCAATCCCTTGTCGTTCGCTGGTTTCAGATCAATCGATCAGTGGTATTTACTGAGGGCTTATTGCGTGTAGAGCACCGTACTAAGCACTTGGGAGGGTACAACACAGCAGTCGCTAGACACTTGCCCTGCTTTCAAATCGATGGAAGGTGATACGTGGTTGGTTGGCCTTAACGCTGTGTAGCACTAATTGAGGGCAGAGGGACGAGGTGGCAGGGAGACCAGTAGAGTTCTCTACTGGGGAGGGGTCAGGAAGACAAAGGATGATCATTTTGCTCTCTAGTGAGCTCCCCCCAGACTCCAAGCTCCTTGTGGGCAGGGAAAAAGTCTACCAACTCTTGCTGTACTGTAAGTTCTCAAGCACTCAGTACAGTGCTCTGCACACAGTAAGCACACAGTAGCCTTGATCGATGGATTGAATTTCTCTCGTCCAACCCCCGTGAAATCCAGGTCCTTAGGGGCATGATCTGTGAGGTTCAGACCCCAGACCCTTTGTGATCGAGGGGCATCCTCAGCCCCCCGGCATTTACGTGAATACCTATACATTATTTATAATCACCGTCATTATCATCAATGGCACTCTTTGAGCGCTTAATATGTGCAGAGCACTGTACTAAGCACTCGGGAGAGCACAATACATCAGATTTAGTAGACATAGTCCCTGACCATAATGAGCTTATAGTCTACTGAGTCCAGCCTGATTAACTTGTGCCTAGCTCAGTGGAAAGAGCACGGGCTTGGGAGTCAGAGGTCATGGGTTCGAATCCCGGCTTTGCCACTTGGCAGCTGTGTGACTGTGGGCAAGTCACTTAACTTCTCTGTACCTCAGTTCCTTCATCTGTAAAATGGGGATTAAGACTGTGAGCCTTGTGTGGGATAACCTGATTACCCTGTATCTATCCCAGCGCTTAGAACAGTGCTCTGCACATAGTAAGCGTTTAACAAATATAAACATTATTATTATCATTACCCTAGCACTTAGAACAGTGCTTCGCACATAGTAACGGCTTAACAAATACCATTATTATTATTAGAGAGATTTAGATTAATATCTGTCTCCTCTAGACTGTAAGCTAGTTGGGGGTAGGGAATTCTGCTGTACTAACTGTCGTGCAAAAAGGGTTTAGTATGGTGCTGCACACACAGTAAGTGCTCAATAAATATGATTGAAATACAATCGGATAAACCAACTCTGTTCTACTGTACTCTCCCAAGCATTTAATACAGTGTTCTTCACAGAGAAAGGGCTCAATAAATACTACTGATTGGTCGGTTGATTGCGCCAGTCACAATCATCTCCTGCATCATGGTCCATGTGGCCAGGTGCGTTCCTCCCCCAGGAACGGAAGTGTGGACACTCGCACGGCCCCGGTGTTCCCTTGACCCTGGGCCCAACGTTCCGGCCATCCACACCGGCTCCGGTCTGCCCCTGGGGGATTCTGTTTGACATCAAGGATCCCGGATGAGATTTTTTTCTTTCCCCCTCCTTCATTCGAGGATCGGGTTTTCTGGAATGATTTTGCTCAGTGTTGCAGGGAACAAAGAGGAAACCGCATGCCCATATGGAGAAGTCAAAGAGAGGCACCAATGACAGGATAATTGCTTAAATATCTGCTTAAGGATAAAGGAGAATTCTACTTCCAGCTGGAGTACAGGTCCCCATAGGTCATGAAAACAAAGACGGGAACGGGTGAATTAAAGAGGGATAAAAATGGAAATGATTAGTAAAGATTGCCACTATTTACAGTATGTGTGTGTGGGGGGTGAATTAACCCCTTCTGGGACTTGCCCAAGATGGGAACATCCAGTTTCTCTCCTTAGGATGGGAAGTTGAGACCCTCCGCCCCCCAGCCATGATCATCCCATTGCTTGCTTGATTGATCAGTAGTTTATCAGTGGTATTTATTAAGTGCTTACTGGGTGCAGAATGCTGTACTAAGTGGTTGGGAACATGCAGTGCAACAGAGAAGGTAGATGCGATCTCTGTCAAAACCTAACTTGGTCAGAGGGGAGGTTAGGTCTCTGCTGCTGAGTGTGAATGGGCTGATGGAGAAGAAGCATGGCGTAGTGGATAGAGCACGGGCCTGGGAGTCAGAAGGTCATGGGTTCTAATCTCGGCTCCACCGCTAGTCTGCTGTGTGGTCTTGGGCAAGTCACTTCACTTCTCTGTGCCTCAGTTACCCAAAATGGAGATCGAGGCTGAGCCCCACGTGAATCGGAGACTGTGTCCAGCTGAATTTGCTTGCATCCACCCCACGGCTTAGTAGACTGCCTGGCACATAGTAAGCTCTTAACAAATACCATAATTATTATTCTTATAATTGGTGGATGGGTGGGTGAATGGATGGATGGTGGGAATGTATGGATGGTGGGTGAAGGGTAGGTGACTGAATCAATTGTGGTGAAACTAGCAGCTTTTCCAGAAGAAAGTGAGCAATAGCACTAACCTTATATTGAAAGGAAAAGATGAATTGCTTCAATGTCGAAAGAGCTAATGAACACGAGGAGATGCCTTTTGTCGTATATGCTACTGAATGTTCAGTCTGAAAGATTTTATTCGTGTAGTGTGTGAGTTGAAATGAGGGCTGTTGGATCATTCAGAAAAAAAAAGAAATAAAGTGAAGAAATCTGCCTCGGGGATCATCTATACCTACTCTGTCGAATTGTACTCTCCCGAGCATTTAATGGGGAGCTCTGCATCCAGTAAGTGATCAATAAATTCCACTGACTGATCGAAGAACTGAGGGATCTGGAAAGAAGGGTGCATGAGATGATGGAGTTTCCCATCCGGAATGACAGAAGAGCATCAGTCCTTACGCTTCAGTACCGAGAACTGGTGCAGAGGAATTGATTATAGTACTAGTGGCTTGCTCAGTGCCACTCGCGCTTTCTTCTCCCTGCCTGCTTGGGCACGGGGAGTGTCATGAGCAAGGAGGTGGGCAAGAGATGCATCACATTAAGGTGCAGCATGGCCTAATAGAAAGAGCACAGGACCTGGGTTCTATTCCCAGCTCTGCCACTTCTCTGCTTTGTGACCCAGGGCAAGTCTCTTAACTTCTCTGTGCCTCACTTTCCTCATCTGTAAAATGGGGATTAAATCCTACTTCTTCCTACCTAGACCGTGAGCCCCATGTGGGACAAGGATTGTGTCCAACCTGATAACCTTGTATCTATTCCAGCACTTAGAACAGTGTTGGGCACTTAGTGAGGCTTTATAGTTTAAAAAAAAAATGTGTGCATTCCTCTCTTATGTCAGACAGCTGTGGGCAGAACCTGAGACCGGAAATGAGGTGTACTGATTTCCAGGCTGGGGATCTTTCAGTTGGATCAACAGCGGGGCTTATGTAACAGATGAACCAAGAGCAGGCCAATGGATGGGATGTTGCGTTTGAAAGTGGGGAAACTGAGTGGGTTGGCATCAGGGGGGCAGGAGGGGGAAGAGCAGGAGGAAGGGAATGGGTTGCCATGGTGAAGTGGGCGAGTTTAGATGGCTTGGCCTTTTGGAGGCATTTCTGCGGTAGCTTCTGGGAATTCTCCTCCTCCAGATGGGGGCTGCGTAAGGGGGTCAGATGAAACACTCCACAGCTGAAAGAAGTTGGCCCAGTGAACTATTCTAAGTACAGAGCAGCCCTCTGTGCCGTTCTATCAGATCCCTCTCACGGGATCCCAACGAGGTTTATTTTTGCTGTCACTGAATGCAAACATTAATGGCATTCCAGTGAGACCGTCAACCACACCATGGGTAGGCTCAATAGAGCATGACTCTGGCCTTGCCCACCCATTGCGCTCAGGAACCTGGAAACAGGACAAGGTTATATTGTCCTTTCCCCTTAACACTTAATACCGTGCTCTGCACTCAGTAAACACTCAATAAATATCACTGATTGATCGATTTTTCCTTTTGCTTGGAGACCTCATCTAGGCTCCAGTGTGCCTACAAAATGTCCTGAAATTTAGAGCTAGTTAGCCTTTAATGGGTCAAAGAGAGTGAGTTTTCTAAGGTCTTCCATTCCCTTTGATGGGCTCGCCCACTTCTCCACTGGAGGTTCTGGGAGAGGAGGAAAAGTCTGAGGAGAGACATAGGGTCAGACTGACAATGAAGGTGGATCGGGACTTCGGGTTTTCCCAAAGCTCCCTGTTGGATGGTCCCATTGGACAAATTCTTCTAGGCCCCTTGGCCCAATGGTATTCTGATCTTTTTTCAGAAAAGCTCCTGTTAGGCATTTCCACTGGACAGATGCTTCTAGGCCCATTGACCCAGTGGAATTCTGGTCTTTTTTCAGAAACGCTCCTGTTGGGCATCCCCACTGGAAAGACGCTTCTAGGCCCATTGGCCTAATGGAATTCTGGTCTTCCTATCTCCCTCCAGCAAATGAAGAGTTCTGAGCTGGAGGGGAGGGGTGGTCTTTTATGGTGGATTTCCTGTTTTCCTCTGTCACACTCCCTCCTCTCAGAACTAGCAAGTCTGCCAAAACCGGCAAATGTTATTTACTGAAAAGCTTCGGCCCACTAGCCCTCTTGCATCTTCACCTCTGAAAATTTACATAGGGAAGAGAGCTAAGAGAATAATTTCAGCATTTCTGGAAGGGAAAGATGGTGGACTGTTCCAAGAGACAGGGCTAATGTGATGCTAGGGATTGAGCAATCAGGGCCGTATTTCTCTTTTAGCTTGCGGGGGAAGAGAACTGTTTTTGGGTTTCTTGAGAAGCAGCATGGACTAGTGGAAAGAACACGGACTTGGGGTCAGAGGACCTGGGTTCTAATTCCGGGCCTGCCATTTATCTGCTGCGTGACCTCGGGCAAGTCTCTTAACTTCTCAGTTCCCTCCTTTGTAAAATGGGGATTAAATACCTGTTCTCCCTCTGACTTTGAATGTGAACCCCATGTGGGACAGGAGCTGCATCCGAGCTGATTATCTTGCATTTATCCCAGCGTTTAACACAGTGCTTGGCACATAGTAAGCACTTAACAATACCAGAATTATTAGTATTGCTACCAAACAGTATATAGTATAGGTACAGAATTCTGACTTGATTATTCGCATGTATACTCTTTCCAGCACTTAGTACGGTTCTCTGCACATAGTAAGCACTTAATAAATACCGTAACTACCAACTATTACATGTGGGTCATTCAGTCCACTCCACCCAAATGATATTTTTCAATCAGTGGTATTTACTGAGCACTTACCATGTGCAGAGCATTGTACTAAATGCTTGCAAGGGTACAATACAACAGTCCGGAGACTTGTTCCCTGCGCGCAAGGAGCTTATAGGTTTTTATTCCTTTTACCAGGATGAAATTTTATCTATCTAAATCCAAGTATTTTTGTAACAACTGAACGTGCGTAGAATTCTATTCTCCCTGAGAGCAGTGTAAAAAATAACTGTTATGCCCTAACATTCTTTAAAGATTGCATAATTGCTTACCAACCTTTGCAAGAAGAACCTCTTTCTCTCGTCAAATTATTCCGAATACACGTTCACCCCAACTCCAACCCATAGGAGAGCTGAGATTTGAAACGGAGCTGGAATTTGAAGTTTGGACTTGAAACTGATGGTTTGCACACCTGAGAAGCGAAAGAAAAGGAATACTAGGTACGATGTCTTGCCAATAAATGTTTTCAAGTAACTGAAAACAACAGCAAAAGTGTACAGAAATAGAAGTTTGACATTTACGCACATTTTAGGGAAAGAAAAAAAGTCGCATTAGATGCAAGGAGGTGTTGGGAAAACACTGAGAGCTGACACATATTTTTACATTTATCTAGATAAACGCCGAAGCAGGAATATACAGTCGACTAGGTTAGAGCAGACGACTCAGGCTTTAACACACATGGGTAGCAGCTGTACTGGTGACTAAAAGCAGATTTTTCAAGACCAAACACATGAAATCCAGTATGTAGGTAAAACTCACACAAATTCTCGCTGCCAAATGCCTCCCACCCCTAACTCCCATTGCTCCAAGTGGCCAATGAAGGAAGAGTGCAATTTTATTTTAATGGTACTTGTTAAGTGCTCGCTATGTGCCAGACATTGTACTAAACTCTGGGGGTAGATACAAGTTAATCAGGTTGGACACAGTCCTTATCCCATTTAAGGCTCACAACCTTAATCCCCATTTTGCGGATGAGGTAACTTGAGGCACAGAGAAGTGAAGTGACTTGCCCAGGGTCACACAGCAAACAAATGGCAGAGCCAGGATTAGATCCCAGGGTCCCCAGATCTATTAATAGAACTGGAAGTCTTGTATTCTTCCAAGCTGTTCGTGCAGTGCCCTGCACACAGCAAACAATCGATAAATGCCATCGATTGATTGATTGGATGTTTTATATGGGCACCTTTCCAGTTGAGCTGTTGAAAACCAGGCATAATAGTAAATACTAGTCATCAAGGGCCCAGTCCCAATGAAAAGGAAGAAGCCACATAGAGGATCTCATGGGAATTCTTGGGATGTGATAAACTCCAGGGAATTAGGGGAGGATTTAGTCCTTCTAGTGTCAGCTGTGGAAGAAAAACTTTACAGACTGCGTTGTGTTTAGAAAAGGGTATGTCAGAGACAAGTTTACTCCTACTAGCGCTTCATCCGGTTCTACTAGGGAGAGGCGTTGAGCAGCAGAGATTCCCCCTGCTAGGCAAGTCCAGCTCAACTTCAAGTAATAAAGAATTTCTTTATAGACCACTAGTACAGCATTCATAATGATCAGAAGAATACAGTAAAAAAAATACTTTAGGATAGAAAGCAGTGAGTCCCTGGGGTGTTTTCTGTTTAGCCCTGGACCTCCTTTGATAAGGTGCTAAGCAGTGCCAGGGGCTTGATTAGCTCAAGGGAGTGGTTTTACCATGTTGTAATAATAATAATAATAATAAATAATGATGGCATTTGTTAAGCCCTTATTATGTGCCAAGCACTGTTCTAAATGCTGGTTGTGGGGGATACAAGGTAATCATGTTTTCCCAGATTGGGTGGGGGCTCACAGTCTTAATCCCCATTTTACAGATGAGGTAACTGAGGCATAGAGAAGTTAAGTGATTTGCCCAAAGTAACACAGCTGACAAGCGGAGGAGCCGAGATTAGAACCCATGATCTCTGACTCCCTACCCTGTGCTCTTTCCACTGAGCCACGCTGTTTCTCTCAGATGAAGCTTGGCTACTCGATTTGAGTCAATCATGAAACCAAGTTATTTGAATCAATCAAGTGGCCAAGTTATTTGTGTTAATCAAATGACTGGGCTTGGCTTTGAGTCAATCAAGTAACCAGGTAGTTTGGGTTAATCCAACCACTGGGTTTATTTGATTGAATCAAGTAACCAAGCCTGGGACCTATCAACCCATTAGGCACATCTAGACTAGTCGATCAATCGTATTAATTGAGCGCTTACTGTGTGCAGAGCATTGTACTAGAGTAGTCAAGCAAGTTTAGGAGGAGGGAGAGGTCAGAGAGAAAGGTGGACCAATGCAGGACCTTGACCATTGAGATTCCACACAGCTAATGGATGGGACTTCAAGAGAATTGTCTCGAAGCAGAAAGGGAGGTCCTCCCATCAATTAAGCAATCAATCAGTGCTATTTATTGAATGCTTACTGTGTGCAGAGCTCTAAGCGTTTGGGAGAATCCAATAGAACAGAGTTAGTTTCCTATCCACTAGGACCTTATAGTCGAGAAGAGGAGTTTTCAGTCAAGCCCGTCACTTCCTCCAGGAAGCTTTCCCTGAATAACCCCTCTTCATCCTCATGCTATGCCCTTACTTAGTGCTGGTTCAAGGATCTCCCCCCTCTACCTCTTCTCACGCTTCTATTATTGTCCATTCATTTCTCCATGAAGCTATCAGTTCCTCCAGGGCAGAACTTGGATATTTTGCTTCCTCTCTACTCTCCCTGTATATGTGGTGCTGTTCTCTGTGCACAATAGGCATTCCTTAAATGTTATTGTTCATGATGAGGATGATAGTTCAACTTCCCTCCTCCAGCATGACTTGTCCAAAGTTGCATATGAAGGGAAACATATTCATACCCAGAGTAGATATGCACTGGATCTCCAGGTATTTGGTGAAATACCTAAGTATTTAGCGAGACTTCATTACAGTCATTTAATGAACATTTATTTATAGACTGCAAGCATGAAAGTACCAGCCTAAGGTATATGAAATTTACCATTTTCTCCCATAACATTTTCTTTGCCGACCTCTTAAAAAAAGCTTTTACAAGGTTTGACTGTATGTACTGATGGATTATTTATGATGGAACGCTGCTGCCCTGCAAAGTGAAAATCTCTCTGACGTTGGGAAATAAAGCCTATAGGAAATAAAGTGGAAAATAAAGCTATAGGGTGAAGACATTACTGCTTACTGAAAGTCACTTTTTCAATGCAATAGGCAATAGTTTTCCCTACAAACAAAAACCCTGAAGTGTGTATAACTTTATTAGACATGGGGAAAAAAAAAAGTTTGGGGCCACAAATAGAAATATAAATTGACTGTTCAGTGGGGTGGATATTTTTTTATTTATCCCATTTTTTTATTCTCGTCTTGTATTGTGGGCTAGCCTCCTTGGAATGTCTGTGGCCCTCTTGGAGAAGTGTGACTGAAGAATCTCCCTTAATATTCAGAGATTATTGCTTTCTCATTCTCTTTAAAAGTCACGCTTTCTATTAATGATTCAACTGATGTTATGAGAGCAGAACTTTTCGCCCAGTTCTGTCAGTGAGATGGCTTTTATGAGCAAATTTTTTCTATCATTTTAGGCTTCTAGATTATTCATAAATTTGATTTAAACATTCATGGATAAATATGCTCTAATGTTATCTAATTTATAGCCAGTTCATTGAAGGACTCAAGCCCAGTTATTCTATAACTTAATGCCCTTTGTGTTGTCCCAATTCAGAGAGAATATTAATCCAAATTTTTAGTGGATTGCTTGCTTTCTCAGGTATAGCCTCACAGCTATTTTTTTTTCAATCCCCATTAAATAATAATAATAACAATGGTGGTATTTGTTAAGCGCTTACTGTGTGCAAAGCACTGATCTAAGCACTGGGAGGGATACAGGGTGATCAGATTGTCCCACCTGGGGCTCACAGTTTTAATCCCCGTTTTACAGATGAGGTAACTGAGGCCCAGAGAAGTTAAGTGACTTGCCCACAGTCACACAGCTGACAAGTGGCAGAGCCGGGAGTCGAACCCATGACCTCTGACTCCGAAGCCCAGTCTCTTTCCACTGAGCCATGCTGCTTCCTCATCTTTTACAGTTGAGATATCTGAGGCACTGAGAAGTTGAGTGACTTAACCAAGGTCACACAGCAGATAAACGGTGGAGTAGGATTAGAACCGAAGTCTTTTTGACTCCCCGGCCCGTGCTTTATCTACTAAGCCGTGCTGCTTCTCAAAACCATATCTCCCTAAACGGCCTTGCTTCCTCCTTCCCTCTTTCCCTCTTTCTTTCCTCCTCTCCCTTTTATGTCTCTTTGTCTCTCTCTCTCCCTCAATCCCTCCCTCTGCCCCTCTCTCTCTCTTTCCCTCCCCAAGTCCTTACACTACTGCTAATAATGATTCTCTGTGCATCTATGGATGGTTGTTTCAGAGGACCTCAGAGTAATTTTCTGTCTGCAGTGGTGGGTGGGTAGATTTCAGGCCCCAAAGACCCACTGCTGTGCTTGCTCTACTTTTTGATCTACAGTGGGCACACCAGAAATCAGTGGAGGAAGCACCTCTGATGGAGATTTCCATGCAAATGGACTCCAAGAATGATTTGCAAAATAAAAGTCGCCCAACTCTTGTTGGAATGCCCCCCTTCCCCCTTCCCAGTGTAACCAATGGACTCATTGTATCTTTTCTGCTCATCAGTTATTGTGGTCACAGCAGACCCTGGGTCAAACGAGGTCACAGATCATGACCCCTATTGACTCAGTCTCGACTGTTGCCCTGAACCTGGAGGGACAGACTGGAGAGGGTTAATGGGGTCCCAGGCCTGAGGGACCCACATTTGGCTTCGGTTTCTGATGAGTCGAGGGGGCCCGGTGGGGGGAGGGGGGAAGTGGGGGGAAAGAGGAGGGGGACGAGAACACTCCGGGAAGTGGTGAGGCTGGAACTTCCCTTCGTTTCTCTTCCCTTTCCCGCCGCAGATGGGCAGCATTGGCAACGATCCGCGCCCGGAGTCTGAGTGAGTTGTCCGTCTCTGTCATATTTCTGCTTTGCCAACCCTACGCCGATTGGCATTGCAGTGGCGGCATATTGCTGAGCACCTTTCATAAAGAGAACTCTGCCCTGAGGAAAGAGAGGAGGGGAGACAGTCAGCATCCTGCCTAAAAGCCACAGGCAGAGTCTCTACCACAACTGAAAAAAGAACACAGGCACCCTGGTGCCAGGTCCCTCCAGAGAACCAATTAATCAATTGTATTTATTGAGGCTTATTGTGTGCGGAGCACTAATTAAATGCTTGTGAAATTACAGGGCAGTAGAGTTGGTAGACAGGATCCCTACCAGTGGTCTTTATTGGTTCTCTTCAGTTTGTCAAGATACTTAGTTTAGGACCTTAGAATCCAGGACGCCTTGAGGAGCTAATTGAATATTGTAGCACCATTGAAAGTTGGATTAAGTTCCTGAAAAGGCTGTTCTTAGCCCCCGCATCGCCCCCCCCCCCACTTTTTTTTCTCATTTTATCCGTTAAGCTCCTACCCTGTGCCAGGCACTAAGGTACTGAGGGCTGGGGTAGATACAAATTAATCATGTTGGACAAAGTCCATGTCCCACATGGGGCTCACAGTTTCCACCCCCATTTTACAGATGAGATAACTGAGGCACAGAGAAGAGAAGTGACTTGCCCTAAGTCACACAGCAGAGAAGTGGCAGAGTGGGATTCGAACCCAGGTCCTTCTGTCTCCCAGGCTCGTGTTCCATCCATTAGGCCACACTGCTTCTTCAGTTTGTGCTCATTTCTGAGCAGTGTCATGCAGGAAAGCATCCAGAACTGTCTTGATCGAATGCCATCAATTAAGACAGACACTGTTTTCCCGATAAATAACCACAACGAGGCTTACGCTGCTTTGCTGACTCTGCCAATGAAGCTCTAACCGGTTACCTTCTGCCAGAAACTTCAGGTGCTGTCTGTACAGAGGCTGTCAAGTTGGGCAAACTGGAGAGGAACATCCTTGCTTTTGGTGCATTCAGATCGGGGAGGATCAAAGGAGAGCATGGGCAGGGATGGTCTCTACCTGTTGCCGAATTGTACATTCCAAGCGCTTAGTACTGTGCTCTGCACATAGTAAGCGCTCAATAAATACTATTGAATGAATGAATGAGAGCACTCTGGGGTTCTGGAAGGTTCTGGAATGGGTAGATTTTTCAGAGGGTTCCCAAGTTCCATTCCATCAGGACCTTAATAACTGTGGTATTCGTTAAGCTCCTACTATATGCAAAATATTGCACTAAGCACTAGGTTTACAGAGTCCCCATCTCACTTGGGGGTCAAGGCTCTTCTTACACCAATCAGCCAGTGGTATTTAACTGAGCATTTACCGTGTATGCAAAGACCTGTGCAAAGCACCTGGAGAGTGCAATAGAGTGGGGTTGGTAGAAATGATTCCTGTCCTTAAGGAGCTTATCATTTAAAAAGCTCTAAAGACAGAGTTTTTTGTTACCTGTGTGGAGATTCTGACCAGGGTTTAGAAATCATGCCTCTTTTTTGGTTGTGAAGCTGTGTGTGACTGGGTAATCAATGAAGAAAGTGGCCTCACCTGACTTTTCTTATTTAATAGGACATCAAACTTTGCCAGGTTGATCTGTTGGGGTTCGCGTGGGTGTTCTCTTGCATTTTGGCAGTGTCGTCTTTGGGTGTTTTCTGATAGAATATCAAGTTGAGTTGCTCCAGTTCAAACAAGAACCACCCAGTGGACTCAATGGCCCCAGGGTAGGTGAGGTTGGGTTCATTTTTCACCATTTTAATATTTTTGACCCCAAACAAACACATGAGCTAAAAAAGATCAGCTCACCCGAGGAAGCCGAGGAGTCTGACTCAAATTTTGGAGCCAATTGGGTTTCTGGTTGGCTCTGGTTGTGGAGGTCCTACCTGGAACAAGCCAAGTTTCATTTTCAAACTTCCTCCCTCTCCCCCAAGCCTCTGACTGATTTAAGGGGTGGGGGTGGCGGGGGAGGTCTTTGTTTGGGAATGCCAATCCAATATAGAACAGTGAATACTTTCAAGTATCCTGACAGCAAAATGGGAGCAAAACAGCTTTTCCTTCTCTTTTCCTTTTTGGTGAAATAGTGGGGAGAGAAATAATAATAATAATTGTGGAACCATGGCCTAGTGGAAAAAGGACGGCCTTGGAGGCCAGAGAACCTGGGATCTAATCTGTGCTTTGACATCTGCCTGCTGTGTGGCCTTAGGCAAGTCACATAACTTCTGCTTCGGAGAAGCAGCATGGTGTAGGGGGGAGAGCATGGGCCTGGGAGTAAATAGGCCATGGGTTCTAATTCCAGTTCTGCCACTTGCCTGCTGTGTGACCTTGGGCAAATCACTCTCTTCTCTGTGCCTCAGTTACCTCATCTGTAAAATGGAGATTGAGACTGTGAGCCCCATGTGGGACAGGAACTGTGTCCAACCTGATTTGCTTATATCCGCCCCAGCACTTAGTACAATGCCTGGCACATAGTAAGCACTAAACAAATACCGTGACTATTATTATTCTCCATGCCTTGATGTCCTCATCTATAAACTGGGGATTCAATCCCTCCCCCTTAGACTGTGAGTCCCACGTGGGATAGGGATGGTGACCGACCTGATTTTCTGATATCTCTCCCAGCGCTTAACCTTCCCCAGCCCAAACTGTACAACCAGGGCCGATCTGGCTAGTGGAATAAGCGGTCTGGTCCTCTTGCTTACCGTTCCATCATTTGCTTGGCTCAGCGAGAAATCCAACGCTGCCCCTGATAGCTCGCAGTTGGCCATGAAGAACCCAGCCAA